>NW_009704359.1:0-290 GCF_000703405.1 Apaloderma vittatum
ATGTGAATCATCTCTGTTCACTACCTGGGAGGTCACACCTGAAGCACTGTGTCCATTTTGGGGTACACCAGCACAAGAAAGAAACAGTCACGTCAGAGAGTGCAGATGATGTGCTTGGGGGCTGGAGCACATGACACATGAGGAGAGGCCGACAGAGCTGGGTTTCGGCTTGGAGGAGAGAAGATGAAGGGGAGATGTTGCTGTCTGCAGCTGCCTAAGGCATGGCCATGGGACAGGTGCACACTGACAAGGCAGAAGGTTGTGGACATAAATTCCTGCCGCAAAATTTG
>NW_009704359.1:321-13685 GCF_000703405.1 Apaloderma vittatum
GTGGTGCAGCCCTCAGACAGGTGCTGGGGAGATGGTGGGATTCTCATCCTTGATGAGCTTCAGAATTTAGGAGGACAAGGTTCTGAGCAACGTGATCTTGCTTTGGGGTTAGTCATGCTTTGTGTAGGGAGATAGGCTGGAGCCATCCAGAGGGCTGATCTGACCAAAATTATTTCAGGTTTCTTTCATCTCTCTCCATACAGGGCTGTATTCTAGTTTAATCTAAACACCCTGTTGAAGACTATAAAAGCTCCAGCATTTAATTTTTATTTTTGTATGTTACATTACAGGGTTTTAAAAATATATTTAAGTTTTCTCTGTCTAGAAACTCTTGTTTAGATCTTGTGGACAGGCTGGCTGCTGTTATAATGTATCTGGGGTAGTGTAAATTATTTCAAAATCATAAACTGACATTAAGAGATTTTCTGTTTGGTACTGTCGTGTTTACCAACATGTCTTCATGTTTTGCTTGCAGGCTTTTTTTTGATGTAAGGATATTACTCCAGAATCTTTATGTAGTTGCCCAGAGCCAGGTGAAACTTCCTTTAGCTGTTGTCTCGCAACTCAGAAGGCTTTACAATGTTGTTTCAAAACCAGTCTGTGTTTGGATGTTGGATAACAAGGTCCAGGGCATATGCAACTCTGTCGGTTCACATTTTATTTGTTCAAGAGGCCTAGATGAAAGTGAAGGAAAACTGAAAAGCCAAGATGTCCCCATGCCTATACACCAGTGAAAAAGCTGGCATTTTGAGAGTCTTGCCTAGATATCTGCAGTTATTTTCTGTAGATAATGCATTCTCGACACTTGTTTCCTCTAGAATAGAGGTAGAGGCTTAAATATGACAGCATTTTTTCTTACTGTAATAATGTAATTGGGCTCTTGATGTGCTTTGAGTGATGTGGTTGCTGGGGTGGGAAATGGATAGGGGGCCTTTTATGTAGGAAAATTTGCTGCCATAATATACTTTAAAGTTTTATGGAGCTATGACTAGTTTGTGCCCCTGAAGTTCTGATAAATAAGAGATCATCCTAAAGAGGGAAAATCAACTCATCAGAAAATGAAAGTTACCTGATATTATGGACTGCTAGAAATGTTGTAGAATTATTTATTTATTTATTTATTTATTAAAGTCCTCAAGGTCCATCACATGTATGTGTGTACTCAGAGGCCCCACAAAGCTTTGCCAGACCAGTTGAGCGTGCCTGTCCTTAATCGCTGCCTTGCTCGTGGGGTTGGCCTGTGGGTCTGACCCTCTGATGCAAGGTCGTGAGAAAAGCTGTAGGAGGCTCCGACTCCTTCCACAAAGGTTACTGTCACCTTGAAAGTCACCTGTGCTCAAGGGTACCGTTGTGACGCAAAACTTCAAAGCAATCCATAGAAGCTGGCAGTGTAGTGTGGGAAGGGTTGTGCAAGATGTTCTGCAGTCATGCCAACCATGCTGGACACAGGGAATGTTTCTGTTGGTGGGATGGACAATCCTGGCCACGGGACTCGACCGTCAGTGGACCACAGTGGACTGTGCTGCAGTTTGAGGGTTCTCTGCTTGGGGAGAGGCAGGACCACGCTGGAGAGGACAGAGAGTAGCTGCACCAAGCTTGCTGGGGAGAGTGTGTACCCCCAGCAGGAGCTACCTGGATGCCTTGAGTTAGCTGAGGTGCAATATTTATTTATTTTTTTCTTTCCCCTTCAAATGTGGAAACTCTCCAGCCTGCACTGAGATGGTCCAGACTCACCAAGTCTGGCAACATTATTTAACCTCTCCTTTCCATGCTCCTGGCTAAGCTCTAACCTCTGCACCTCTAGCAGGGTCGTTTTCCCCTTCCCCCTTTAAGAAATTTTCACTGGAGCAAAAATGTCATGTGAAAAAGGGCATTTTCAGTTTGGAAGGATTTGTTTCTGGAAGGTGATCTGCATCTCACCCTGTGGTATGCACATGGTGAGAGAGCTGTAATTTCTGCCTTCCTTTTCAGCATGTGGGAGGCATTAAGAGGTGAGGGCTGGTTCCCTGGACACAGTGTTTGGAATGCAGACTGTCAGTTTAGGATGAAGAACTTTATATGCTGATTTTTTTTTTTTCTTTACCCCTGACCACAGCTGAGACAATGGCAAACCAGATATTTCAGGTGAAGTAGCCTGCTGCTAAGTGCTGGCAGAAAAGATGGCTGGTGATGTCTCAGAAGCAGCTGCAGGCATTGGAACAAGGTAGGTCAGAGGCTTTAGTTAAGTTTGAGATGGAAACAGCTTCTGCCAGAGCTGCTCTGTAGGAGGAGGTAAGATTCTGTGAGGAATCCTCAGTCCGTGGGGAGGATTTAGCATCTGTTACTTGTGATCTGGAACACAGACGCCACGAGATCTGCTTCTCAAACACCTTTTCGTACGATGTGCCCCTCCAGACTTTTGGGACTTTTCCCTCTGCTCCCCTCTCCTCATACTGACTCGAAAGATATCTGTAGGCTGCCTGCAGAGAAGGGAGGTCAGGAGATACTGAATTGCCACCTGTCCGTGCAGAACAACTTCCCAGATGAAAAATCTTTTCACTCTTTCTTGCCCACGTGGGAGTATGAAGAAAGCTGTGGTGCAGCATGTGCTGAGGTCTGACTATGGCTTCTTGCATTTGTAATGCGCTGCTTATTGAAGATTGAGATTTTCAATAAACCTGAGGGAGAAGGGGCTCTCCAAAACCCGTAACCTCGGTGCACTGGCGTGGCAGAGGTCTGGAGGACAGGTGAGGGCTCCTGCTGCCCACTGTGGGATGGGAGTAAAAGCCGAAGGACCGCTGCTCCGCTTCAGCCACAGGGACAGCCGGCACTGCAAGTGACAGGATCGGCTCAGCCTCTGTTTGACTGGCGTGTGCTCCCCTGGGGGTCGCAGGTTCTCTTCACAGGGGGCAGCCTTGTCAGCAGTTCCCATCGCTGCTCGTGATCTCTGCAAAGCCTGCAGGGCTTCATCCTTATGGCACAGATCTCCTCAGCCCGTTCCAGTGGTGCGTCTGCCTCAGACAGGCTCCGGCAGGACAGACCTCACAGTCAGATCAAGACCCTTGTCGCCTGCAAGACTCAGGAGCTCTGGCATGTTCCTTGTTCACCGACAGTTGTTAAAAGAGATTCTTCAAAGCTTTGCTCACTCGACTTACACCTACCAGCTTCACATCTGCCACAGTTTTGTTTCTGTTTTCTTATAACACATTTTATTTTGCAAGGAGTGATGCCGAGGTGTGCGTAGCAGCATTTGATCAACAGAAACACAGCTCAGGTCAAACAGGAAGAGACACAGCGATGCAGGAAAGTGGGGAGAGAGAGATGGGGATGGGTGAAGAATTTGAACAACCAGCCAGTCACAGCAAGGCAAAGTCAAGCTGTAGAAATGGCTGGAAACTGCTTTGCCTTCCTGTCTTTTTTCTCTTTGCCCTTAAGGTAACTGAACATGTGTGTCCAGACTGAAATTCACTTCACTGTGTTCCTCAAATGTCTTCAATGTGGTGGCAAAAGGAAATGTGAAACTCTGGCTATGTGCCCTTTCCAAACCAGAAGTATTTTTTAAAAAATGGAAAGAGGGAGAACAAAGATCTAAATGTGAAAGCTGGAGTAGAAGGAAGAGGTGGATTGGAGGAGAAGAAAATAATCCAGTTATTTTAATTGATTGATTCAATTGGCAAAAAAATGCAGGAGAAAAACAAAAAATTAAAAGCATAAAAAGCTTTTCTCCTGAGGGCTTGGATGTAGAACAGCTGCAGAATTTTTAGTGCAATTGTTTTTCTGTTTGTTAACTGGCTTCATTACTGTGGGGCAGCAAAGCAAAGGAGAGGAAGAGCCTGGCTGTGAAGCGCTGTGAGGAGCAAGGGCTCCTCTGGGTTGCCCCTCATTACCTCAACGGCAAATTCACACCGAACTTCACTTCTGCTTTCTCCTTCAGGATTGGGGTCATTTGAACCGTATTGCTGCGGGCTGTAGTTCTGCAACAGGTGATGGTAGGAAAAGTTAGCATTGCCATCGGAACGACTCATCTGGTTCTATCCTCCTCTCTTCCCCTGGTTCAGGAAATCATCCATAATGAAACTAGACTTTTTTGTTGTTGTTGCTTAGAATTAACCTCAAACAGTTCCTAGGTGGTGTGGAGCAGCTGCTGGATTTTATCCCTAGACTGGCAGCAATCTGGGACCAGCTCTTCCCACACACGTGATGTAATGGATTAAGGATATGATGTTTCTGAGAGGAGGAGTTAGTTTTTACCTCTTCTCACAAAGTTCCTTTGCTCTCTCCTTCATCTCCGCTGGGAAAGTTCTAGTGATAAATTTTAAAAAGCATGTTTGGTTATATTGCAAACAACAGCTCCTCAATGTTTCTGGCCAAGTGTTATCCTAGGATGAGACCAACGATTCCTCTCCCCCTGCTTACCTCCTGCCCCTCTGCAATGCAACAGGAGAACCTGGACATGCAGCCTGGGAGCGAGCTGTGGTGCTTCAGGGTGTCCCTGAGCTGGACAATGGGAGAATCAGGACCACGGGTCACGTCCTACAGGCTAGAAGTTTTCTTTGTCTCTCAGGCTATCCCAGGCTACTGGATAAGGAAGGGAGACAATACCTCAGAGAATCAGTCCCTCTCCAAGCATAGGAAATCTGTCATCAGGACGGGGGGAAAATGCATGTTTAGTTTGTAGATGGCTTTACTGTCAACTTGATTTATCCTTCAGGAAAATCAGCTTAATTGGTTTAAAGAAATAGATCTTATAGTATGTATATGTGATGTGGACTGGTTGGCCAGTCCCCTCTGGTTTGAGGTTGTTGTCTTTGATGCAGTGTTATTCACTACCTTCAAAACCAGTGCTTTATTCCTTGTGAAGAATGCATCTCCCATGTCCTCTGGTGGGTCTTGGTTCTCATTTTATACTTTATTTTATTTCAGAACACTTTGAAAAAGAATACATAAAAAATGGGTTCTGATTGTTCCAACTGTCACAGTCCACTTGTGATGATAGTTATAAATGAATGAGTAGTTGCTTAATACTGTCAGAGGAACTACTCTGGCAGCCTGGCATTTCTGCCCTTTTAATTTTGGGTGTTGAAAGAGCATGTTTGATTTTTTATGGGGAAGAGAAGCCCCATTCCTCTCCACGTTTTGGACACCAATGTGCCTGCCTAGAACATTCCTTGTTTCCCTTCTTGGAGTTATGACATTTTACAATACGTGCAGAGGTTCAGCGTAGGTAGCATTACTACACGATACACAAAGAGCACTGCAGTGTGCCAGCCTGTACCCAGCCATTGCCACATGGAGCAGTCAATTACAAAGCTGTAAATTACAAAGCTGTAAACCCAAAGATTATTTCAGCATGTCGAGCAAATATCTTAATTGCTTGCTATTAAGTCCCAGAGAGCCTAGAAGGAGGTTTCTTACTTTAGACTTGATTCCTTTTAGTGTTCTCAGAGTGGAATTGTCATTTTTTGGCTGTTAACTGAAGCCCTACATGTTCCCCAACTCGTCACGTGCTCCTCCATAAGCATGAGATCTGACTTTGGGCACCGAATGTAAGAGTATCTAAGGGTCTCTTGTGTCTCAAGTTGAAAAAAGGATGAGGGCTTTGGGCAGAATGATGTCAGATGAATGAGGACAGAAGACTATAATATAAAGTAAACTGTTTTATGACCTTCAAGATCATCGAGTCCCACCTTTGTCCCAGCCCTGTCAACACCACTAAACCATGTCCCTCAGCACAACACCCATCTGTCTCTTAAACACCTCCAGGGATGTGACTCAACCCCCTCTCTGAGCAGGCTGTTCTGATGCCTGACAACCTTTTCAGTAAAGAAATTTTTCCCAGTATCCAAACCGAACCACCCCGGCTCAACTTAAGGCCATTTCCTCGTCCTATCACTCTCCACTGGGGAGAACAGACCAAACCCCGCCTCTCTCCAGCCTCCCTTCAGGCAGTTGCAGAGAGCGATGAGGTCTCCCCTCAGTCTCCTCTTCTCCAGCCTAAACAGGTCCCTCAGCTGTTCCTCCTATGACACGTGCTCCAAATCCTTTCCCAGCTCCGCAGCTGCCCCCGTACCCTCTCCCTCTGGGAGCGAGGGACCCAGCACTGGACGCAGCCCTCGAGGTGCAGCCTCCCCAAAGCCGAGCACAGGGACATGATCACCTCCCTGCTCCTGCTGACAGCACCACTGCTGACCCAGCCCAGGATGCCATTGGCCTTCTTGGCCACTTGGGCACACTGCTGGCTCATGTTCAGCCGCTGTCCACCAGCACTCCCAGGTCCCTCTCTGCCTGGCAGCTCCCCAGCCACTCCTCCCCAAGCCTGTAGCGCTGCTGGGGGTTGATGTGGCCGAAGTGCACATCAGCTGCTTGAGCAATACTTGCCACACTTAGCTAATGCAGCACGCTCTCTGCATCCTGGTCGTGCTTGAGAGCCAGATGAAGACTGAGGTGGGAATTCTCAGAAATGCACTTACTCCTAACTCCTATCAAGTGACCAGCGTTTCAAGAGCATTTCAAGAGCTCTGTGACTCTGGCATGGGGAGGCTGGCTAGCCCACCAGCAGGGATATACTCTCCATCTCCACTCTGCCTTGAAGCCATACTAGCAGTCATACAAATCCTACATATTTGTTTCCAGTCATAAGTAAATACCAAAGTGCTTCAGAAAAATATGTCTTTCTGTATCTTTAAGCACTTGTGTATTGTTAACATCTGTCCCCTGGGAGCCCTTCAGGACAGGAGATAGTGACCATTACTTAGTGACCCTCTGCCCCAGACAAGCCTTAGTTCTTTATGCCCTGTGGGTCTTGGGGGAGGTACTACAGAAGGGGTCAAGGTGTCTGACTCAGTGTATGACTGGCTGGTATTTGAGGGGGATTCTTTTTCCTCACTAACTGCAAGGAATTTACTCCAGTTTTGAGGCATTCGGGAGCCTTTTTCTCTTTTCCAGGTTGCCTTTTTACATTGGGAACTCAGCTTTTTCTGGAATTATTCCTACGGGTCAACTTGATGATTGGTTGTACAATGCCATCCTAGATACGTTTGAAGAGAAGACAATGAGCAAGTATTTTGAGTTTGCTGGTACCTTGAAACGTAGCTGGAGAGATTTTGCAAATACTTCCCTTTCCTCCAAGGTCTGAGAAATCTCCTAGCAGAATATTTCCCAGTGTAGTATCGGCAGAGTGTACTGGACAGCGGAATCAGAAGCAGCTGTTAACCCTCCAACTCCTTGCAAGTCTGCTGCCTCCACACCACGTCCCTGCCTATCAAAAAGGTGCCTGCTCTGGGTACGGGAAGCATGCTGCTGGAAGCAAGGTAGATTTCAGACAGATCTGTGGCTTTGCCTGCATTCCTGGCAATACCCTGTTACCAGACTCATGCCCGAAGGCTCTAAGTGCGTAGGACAGCCAGTTCTCCACTGCATGAAAGCAGTGTGGCTTTTGCCCAGCGGAGGAGTGAAATGTGATATGAAATGTGCTTGGCAGCACAGGATGCTACGAGATGGTTCCTCCACGCTCTGCCCAGGCTTCTTGCTCCGTTGGGGGTCAAACCCAGTGTCTCTTCTAGCTGAGAGTCCTCTGTGAGGTCATCCAGCAGATTTCACCTTTTTCTGTGCCCGTCTGCCCATCTTTCCTCCATCCCTAAACTTTGACAGAGACCACAGAATGCAGCAGATACAAGGGAAACCTAAACCTGGCCAGTGGAAATTGAAGCTCACAACATCCTTCAGTTTGGTCCTCTTGATGCTCCTGCTCTAGACTGTCTGTGCCTCCACCAGCCAGCATTACCTTCTGGGGTCTGGCATGGAATGAAGAGGTGCGTGGGGATTCAGGGTGGGAAGCACAGCATCCATATGGAGAAATGTTGGGTCTGGATGGCAGCGGAAAGATCCCTGCAGGAATTACAGCTAACAAAATACTCACAGACAAGAAGTTGAGGTGAAATGCCTCAGGTTTACTGCTAAGTGCTCAAACCAGCAAATTTTGCTTGAGTGAGATAGCTTGGAAGTACCCAATCAGGTCTTGAAGAATGATGGTTCTTGAGGCATATTTGGAAGAGATTGTCTGAAAATGTGAACGTGGATTTTTGTCACTGAAGAGTAGGGAAAAGGTATTAACCCTTTAGCTGCTCAGGGTAAACCTTGAGACTATTGGGGGAAGTTGCCAGGTCTAATATGCGGTCTGTGTCAGTCTCGCAGATGGGCTTGCATTCCCCAAAATGTCTCTGCTTTCGTTTGGCCTCCAAGGAGGCAAGAACCAGACACTGCAATCCCATGCAAAGCTTACTTCTCATCATTTGCATTCCCGTGGCTGCATTGGTGTTGCCATCCCAAGCATTCCAAACCATGTCCCAATCTTCCAGAAATCACAACATTGGTGGAAAAAACAATGAAATTGAAAAAATAAGCAAGCACCGTAGGGTGCTTGCTTCACTGGCTTTGTTTTGGAGCAGTTGCACATCCGCAGCCATGAGGGCTGGACAAGTGAAAAATCTGAGAGTGCCTACAGACTGTCTCTACATTGTCCTGTTAGACAATGCTTCCGGGTCCCTCAGGGCCAAAATCCTCCCTGGAACATGCTGTGTCTCCCCTTCAGCATGTCCTGACAGTGCCTTGCTGACGTGCAGGGGAAACCTCAAAGGTGCCCAGCCCTGACAATGGCTTCCAGAGCAGCTCCACATGTGATCAGCTACCCAGAGGGTCCCTGCCTGGAATATGCTGCCTTAGCCAGAATGTAACCCACAAGGCAGTGTGGCCTTGTCCTCCTCCCTTTCAACATGTCCCACCACTGCTGTGCCCTCGTGCTCACTTGTGCTGTCGCAGGCAGCACTCACGACGTGCGCTGCCCTGAGCTCCTGGGAACCTCTGGTCTGTCAGAGGAGACCCAGGACCACCAGCTGAGTCGCAGGGATTGCCAGCTCACTCTGTCACACCAGGAGAGCTGTAACCCTGTTGCATTGGGACCGCCAGCGAGCTGCACTTGTCCATTGTGCCAGGAGGTGAAACTCACTGCTGCAGCCAGGCCTCTTCCAACCGGGAGCAATTGTGCTATGGAGAGAAGACTCAGGCTTAAACTTCTCTCTCACTCCCTTAGCTGCACACATCCCCTTCAAAGCCTGGAATCCAGGGAATCCCCTTCTCTAACAAAAAGATGCCTCAGGGACCTCTGGTTGCCGCTGGGAGGCCCCTGCTAACATTTGGTGGCCTTGACGAGGATGATCTGGAAGGGAAGGATCCAGACAGGGTGGCATCTTCCTGCCAAAGCTTAGTCCAGGAGTCAAGAAGAGCGACCTCATGAGTTCTTGCTGTTGGAGGATGGGGACTCCCCTCTGTTCTGTGCTTGTTGCAGTCATTTCACACCTCTGTTGGTTGACCAGCAGTGGTTTATAGAGTCCAAGCTGACCCCTGGTTGCCCATGTGCCTGGGTAGCCCAGGCTGGTTGTGATGCCTGTGGAGCAGCTCAGTTACCTACTGACTGGCAGAGGTGGTCAGCCTGACACCAGTGAGGACCAAAACAGCTGCTAAGGAGGGAGATGGAGTGGTGTAGGATTGCTTTTACTTTTGTTTTTAATAGTTATCAAATTCAGTGTTGGGTAGGTTAGAAGGCCGTAGGTACACTCTTAGAGATGTGATGGAAGGCTCTTGAATGAACATTTGCCGGAGAGCTCATGTTCTGGTTTTACGGCCCGCAGTAGCAGAGGGGAGGATGCTGCTTTCTGTTTCCTGCACCTCTGCAGATCTGTAAGCTCTCGCTGTTTCTCAGGAACCTCTGTGGGTCAGGACAGAACATGCTCAATGTTTATGCTGTTCCTTTTCTCTTAGTGATCTTGCAAGGAGCCCAGCTCAGAGAGAGCTTCAGGGTGCATTTGCTTTAAATAGGCTCTGAGGGGTTCCCCACAGCCCTGGGCAAGCAGAGGGAACAGGTCTCATCCCTGCTCCACGACAAGCTGGTGCTGCTAAAGAAGGAGAATGGCCTGAGCAGAAGTACCGCGAGGAAGATCTCTGAGCTGGGTCTGTGGGTGGAGAAGAGGTGCTAGCTGGCACTTTGCATCCAGGAGCTTGCTTCTCTTTGGGGTAAACAGTTCCTGGGTTGCCATGAGGTGGTCACTGGCTTTCAGGGGCAACTATTTCATCAGAGCTTCCCTGGAGGCAGCCTACGGGCCTGTGATGGGAAAAGGTTCTGCACTGAACAGCAGTGAAGTTCTTCTGTGCTTTACACTGTGTCTGCCTTCTGGCCTCAAAGCCCTTTGGGGTGGCCTGGTGCTCCCTCAGTTCCTCCTTCCCCAGAGGTGTCCTGCATCCTGTCCTTGGCAAAGGCAACCAGGAAAGGGCCTTTAAGACAAAAGCGAGGTAGAAGACAGGGTGGAGTGGGGATTATGGGTGAGCAGGGTCAGGATCAGCACCTGCTGTGCAGCCTCTGAGAACCGGCGTGAGGTGCTGTGGGGCTCAGTTGGGCTGTGCTGTGCTCTGGCATGGGCAAGACCAGCAGGGCTGATGGCCATCGCTTTGTCTGAAAGAAAAGAGGATGGGAAGTCCCTCATTGACTACTAGAGGCCCACGCACTCTAGAGGGCTTTTATCTAGCCCCACACTGGAATTTTCCACAGCTTCCTGGGGGAATGCTGTTGCTCTCAGGAAGGACAGTGCCTGTGCCTGCATCAACCATGTCATTATCTCGGTCTCTCTGTGTGTTGGGCACTCTCAGATGCTCTTCCTCCTCTTCATCCAGCTCCAGAGGTGACGTGCTGTTGGTGCCAGACTCCTACCAGTCTTGAACTCACACTCGCCAGCACCTCTGTGTTCAGCACCATGAAGGATGTCTGGATGCTAGTTGGTCCACCTCACGCCAGTCACCACTTGAGACACCTATGACAACATCACAACGGGATGTGCCCAGCTTGGCTGAGACTGTTTGAGGGACAGGCAGGCTGGCTGAGGGCTGTTATTCACGTAATCCCAAGAGGAAGCTGTTGGCTCTACACCACAATCTCTCTGGCCATGGCAGCCTGTCCATACACACAGTGTGTGTAGGAAGTGTGCAGAGCATCCATACATTTTGGGAACCATCTGTCTACCAGCTGGGACAACCAGAGACTCAATTTCTGCTACACTGACCCTGCAGCATCCTGATTTTGTTGTGCCAAGTTCTGCTCAGCTCCTGCTACTAGGATGTGTGACTGTTCCTTCATGGCCCAATGCCCACGGAGAGCTCATGATCTCCATCCATGGAGGACAACTGTCTAAGCATTCGTCTGGGTGCCTTAACGCCTGCTAGCATGCCATGAGTACTCCCGGCAGCAGTGCAGTGGATTTCAGGCAAGAGAGTGTTGCAATTAGTTTGAGGCTTGTAATGATGCTCGTTGTGTCAATGTCAGTGGGGTTTTTTGAGGTGTCTTATGATTAGGGATTTCCCTATGGATTTAGGACACTGGGCAATGTGGATTTATGCTGAGGATGAATAATCTCACTTCTGAAGGGGAATTTTATTTCTGCAAATTGAAATAGGTATGCGTCTTTCCCAGTCATGTGCACATGAGCAGCCCTAAGGCAATGGAAGAAAATGGCTCAGTGTTTTCAATCAGCCAAGCATGAGAACTGATTTTGAGCACCTGTAGGAGATCAGAAGTCTGGATCAGGATTCAAGTATCACAACAGGGAATGCTCTTCATAGTTCCCACCTGAACTGCAGGGCATTAACTCTAGGGATCCCATCTTCTTTTCTAGACTGTGGTTCTCATTCCTCTAATTTCCTGCCAACCTCTCAAGTTTTTGTTCTTGAGATAAGACTACAGGGCTCATGCAGAGAAGGGAAGCAAAGCTAGGCTCTGGCTGGGGAGTCTGTCTCTGCGTGAAAGACCCTGTTTTTGTGACATCCTTAAACTTTTACACACAAGACTCTGTCTTGTGGTCCCTGAGCTCTGGTGAGGGACACTGCTGGTGCAATTCTGCTGCATAAAGGCAGGCAGTTTGGCCCCTCCCTTGGAAAAAGAAGCGAGGTGGGAAGGACGGTGCCAGCTCATGTGGACACAACACAATTTCCTCGTCCTCACTCGGGCAATACAGCCAACACCCAAGCCACAGCAGCCCCGCTTGGCTGGGAGAGGCAGCCCCTGAAGGAACCAACAAGGTGCTTTTCACATGCAAGAGGACAGAAGCCAGCCACTGGTCAGCAACGGGGCTCATTTATTATCTCACAAGAATGAATGACATGCAGCTGCAGTAACGTCAGCAGAACGAAAGCTTTGCCCAGGGCCTGAGCTCTGACCGCGGGGCTCCCTGCTGTGATGGGTGGCAGTGGGAGGGTCTGTGATAGAGAGGATGGATTTGAGAGATCCCTGAGCTGCAGGGAGCGGATTTGAGACTGTTCCCAGTGGCCTGTGTCCTCCTCATGCCATCATCCCACAAGGCTGATTTCTGTTCCCGCCTTTTACATGAGTCCTTAAAACAGCGGAAGGCAAACGCAACCCCCCAAATGGCTATTCTGCATGGGGAACATGCATCCGAGAGCCAACAGCCTCTTTCAGGAGTGAGGGGCAGTGAGGGAACCAGACCCCATTTTCACTGTGTCTGACCAGGAGCCAGATAACTACAGACAGGAGTACCCTGGGTGTGCTGCAGTGTGCTGAGGTGGAGGGAGTGATGAAGCTGGAGGGAGCCCAATGTTCCTTTGGACGCCTTGGCCACGTGCTGCTGAGTGACCTCGGGCAAAGCACATAGGTTTCTCCAGGGAGGTGTTTGGATTTGGCTACCTTGGGATTGAGAGACCCTTCATCTAACTGTGGGTCAGATCGAAAGAGGGGCTGAGCGTGCCCGCTCCTGGTATCAGCTGAAAGTGGGGGTTCTGCCCAAACCGTGAGGCTCCCAGTGGGTGAAGCAGAGCCTCCCAAAACAGAGGCAGTCCAAACCTCAGGCACACACATGGATCCATTGCTTTTAACTCCCTTCTGCTCTTCCAATTGATGGCATGGGGAGACACAAGCCCATTTCCAGGGGTCTGTGGGACCTGCATAAGACCCTGGAGGAAAAGGCCTGAGATCACTGTGGGTGATGCAGTCAGCCATTTCCATGTGTTTCTGCCACAGAGCAATGGCTTTTGCTTGCTGAGATATCTCTGCCTTGAGAAGACATGCTTGGCTTTGCTGCAGGCTCCTCCTGGCTCACAATGCTGCCAGATGACGATGAGGAGGGTCTCCCTGACCCACCTCCCGAGCTGGTGGGGCTCTCTCCAAGGCAATCCCTAGTAGGAGAAACACTTGTGCAGAGGGTTTATCTCCTCCCATGGCCAGCCCTGACCATGTGGAGCTCAGTCAGAGCCCTTCCAGGCACGTGGCAGCTGGCAGAGCGGTGCCTGGTGCCCAGGCAGATATGATGGGGGGTGAGGGTAGATGGGTT
>NW_009704359.1:13716-24164 GCF_000703405.1 Apaloderma vittatum
ACATGGAGCAGCCTGCTGTCACCTTGCTGGCCACCCGGCGCTGTGGCTGGCCTTCAGTGTGTGGTGTGGAGCTGTTTGGCATGGCTACTCAGAAGAGGTTTATAAATGAGATGTGTAGCGTGGTGTGGGCGAGGAGGGGAAGAAGGTTATCCGAAGGCTGCTGCTGGCCAGATCTCGGCTCTCTGAAGTGATCAGCACCTCACTGTCACTGAGGCAGGGACAATGCTCTGAGAATCCCCTCTCCTTCCCCCTGGTGCCTGCCCTTTGCTGGCAGGGAATGAGCGTCATGGAGGGGAAGCTGTAGCGGTCAAGGACGGGGTGCACTCCCAGGGAATCAGGTGTCTCAAATATGTGGTCAATGTCGGAGAAGCTCACCAGAGCCTGGGTGGAGTCATAGGAGCTTTTTTCCATGTCATCGGCCCCACAGGACTGACTGTAGCTCCCCTTTTCCTGGCCCTTCTGCCTCAGCAGGCGGAGGTCATCTCTGAAGTGGGGGTTGAAAAGCAGGTAGAGCAAGGGGTTCAGGCAGGCGGGCAGGGGCAGGACCACAAGGAGGACAGATTTGATGACCTCTGGGGTGATGAGGAAGAGGTTTAGTGTGGAGGAGAAGGTGAGGAAGGCTACTGGGCAGTAGAGTAGGCAGTTGGTGAAGATCAGCCAGGCCACATGCTTGACCATGGCACAGTCCCAGACCGCGCTGAACTCCCCCTTCAGCAGGTTGCAGTAGAGTCGGATGTAGGTGGCTGTGATAGTCAGGAAACAGAGCATGTTTGTCATCACCAAGGCCACAGTGAAGCCCAGGGTGGTGGATTTCCCATCTGGGATGGGATACGGGAGGCAAAGAGGGGATGCTCCATATTCCCCGATGGAGAAGAGAGGCAGAACGGCGGCCACGGAGGACAATAACAGGCAGCAAAATGCAGCAGCCTTGATCTTGCCTAAGGAAGGTGACTTTCCATAGCTCCGCAAGCAGGAGACTGAAATGCTGCACTGCACGGCAGCCAACGTCAGAAGAAAGATGGTGGCCTCAGAGGCAAACACCGACAGGAATCCTGTCACTCTGCAGCCTGCACCCATCTCCCATCTGGCACCGTATTTGGCGAACTGGCCGTAGGTCAGGGCGTCGACGAGAGCCAGCATGCTGCAGTAAATGCCGGTCAGCATGTTGGCTCCAGCGATGGAGCCGATGATGAACTTCACTGGAGAGAGGTAGCTGGGAGAGGCAAAGACAGCCAGGATGACCAGCCCATTGCAGAGCACCGAGACCAGAACGATGACCCAGATACCGAGGCGGATGATCCAGCTCTCAAACAAATGATCGCAAGGCTTGAAGGGACCTGGAAGGAGACAAACCCCAGAGTTATACCTGAAATATTCTGCTTTGCTCTGGGGGTAGTGCTGCTCAGAGCAGTGGCCAGGTCCCAGCTTTCTCCTGGCCCCACCAGCCCCTTGAATGCTGGTGCTTACAACATTACACAGTGCCGCAAGTACGACCAGGACATCAAGGACAAGGTCTTGTCATGCAATAATCTGGGCTGATTGGGACAAAACAAACTCTAAGTTTTGCAAGGGAACAGGAACTTCTTGACTGTGGGCAGGTTGGTGGATGCCTGGTGATACCTGGGATTCCTGGTCAGGGATACCATGACCTTGTCCTCCATTCATAGGAGGGCAGCTACATCTGAGTGGGAGAAGGAGGCTCCTCACTTGTCCCCAGTTTGGCCAAAGCCCAACCATTGAGGCTTCCGATCTGCATGTCTATGAGACACTGCAGGAAGGATCGTGGGATCCTGGGGATTTAGAGAAGCTCAAAGGATGCCTGCTGTGTTCAAAGCATTTCCCTGGTGGCTCACCGGGGCTTGGCGTGCACTGAATAGTGGGGTGCAGCTTTGATTCCTCAAGGTCCAGCTGGAGGTCATCCACATCTAGGTCATCTGGGGAGAAAGCAGCAAGAAACGATGCTCAGAGAAGAATGAGCAGGGCCATCAGGGCTAGCTGGGCCAGAAGCTTTCCCCACTGCCTGTCCTCAACACAAGCCTTCCCAGACAGCTCCAGGCCACAAATTCAAAGTAGCTGCTGGTGTCCAGTTTGTCCCCTGCAGTCACTGCTGTAGAGGGAGAAGGTCTTGTAAACATTGGTGGGTTACAGTGTGGCCGACCCCTCTGTTTTTAGGTTACTCCCAATATTTGAAGTGTAAGAGCCCCAGATCCCAGAGTTTTGTGACTGCAGATCCCTCCTCCCAGCACGCTTTATTAAAAATAAAGAAATTCTCTAGCCTATGTGGTTACAGAAAACAAAGCCTTCAAATGCATCTTCTAAATGGAAGCGTTCTGGGCAGGCCTTGTCCAATGTTAGTTCATCAACAATGACTTTGGAGCTTTGTTCAAAGAGAGCTGTTAGCCTCTACTTGCAGCACAAATTCTTCATCAGCAACCACCACCACCACCACCAAACTTCCCAGAAGCAAAAAGGCAAGAGAACTCAACATTTATTGCTTTATGTCCCGTGATTTCTGTGGGACTGTTTTTAACCCTGAAGGTTCCCAGCCCTGGATTTGCTAAACAGCTGCCCATGCCTGCAGACTTTGGGGTTTATGCAATGAGGCTGCGCTGCCCTCAGCACCCAGCCAGCTGAGCCAGCTTCTCCACCACGCTGGCTGCTGCACCCAGGGCCAGGCTTGGGCTCCTTGTGGCTCAGGCAGAGAATCCCTCACTGAAGGACAAGCTGCTGGAGGAGAATGGGGCCGAGAGCCCAGCTGTTTCGATGGCCTCTAGGTGTAGGTCATCACCATGGAGAATGGCATCCTCTTGATCTAATCCGAGACGTGCTTTTTCTGCTTTGTTCCTCGCTCCTCTTCTCAAACTACGGCTGATTCACAGCGCTGGGACATGGTGAGGACAGCTGCTGTCCCACTGCACCATCCCCACCCATGGCACCAGCACGGTCCTCTGCTCCCAGTGGAGAGCTTTGGAGGGTTTTGTGGGTGGGAGGAAGGGGAAAAGACGTGTTTTTTTGCTTGCCACAGCCCAATAGCCAGGGAGCTGGCTCTGTGGCGGGGGCGTGAACTCTCCCTTGGATGGCACAGAATGATGCTGGTGCCCAGCACCTGGCAGCTCAGACACTGAAGGCGAGTTTCTACAGTGCTGAAGATACGGCTTAGCCTAAGTGGGATTTGATTGCCTAATCTGTTTAGAAATGGTGCCTCTCATGGGGTCTGTTCCCTGCCCATGTTTGAAAATATGACTGGGATTATTTGATTAAAGAATGATGACAAATAACGTGCTATCTTTAGTGCCTCCTGACAAGCATTGTGGCTTTCTTGGCTTCAGTGAGCTTTGGAAAAGAAAAAAAATCTAAAAATCTGTCTGTATAAGAGCTGAAATATTACTGCTGCTTTGGAGTCTGGCAAGAAAACACTCACAGTGGGATGGAAAAATATTTCCTCCTTGTATTTTATGGTCTTATAAATCTCCAGTGCCTTTTCCGTCCACAGCGCAGAGGCTGTGATGTGCAGTCACGATGCTCAAATCATCGCAGAGACTGGCACTTTCTGTGTCCCCCTGCCTCCCGACCCCTGGTAAAGTGTAACCACCCCTTCCCTTTTTCCTTCAAAGGGCCAGAAAGCACGACGGTTGGTTTTCAGCATAGGTTAAACAGCTGCATGGAGTGAAGGAGCGATCTTTTTTTTGTGCTTGGACTACTGAGCTAGCTGCGAATTGCAAAGCAGTCCTTGGCCAGCACAGCAGGATTCAAAGCAGAAAATGTACCTCTCTCTATTGGAAATCAGTACTTTTCCCAGCCTGGGAACTGTAGGGAGGTGGGGGGGAAAGGCTGTTGTGTTCTAGCAAAGCAGAGTGCATTGTTTTTTAAGTAGTATTTATCTGAACTTTGCTAAGGCTCCTCCTTTCTGAAGCCTTACGGAATAATCCCACGTTGCTGGCAGTGCCCTTTTTCTGGAAAATAGTTCCCGGCAGCTGTACCAAACTGATGCGAGAGGAAGAGGAGGAAAATTGCTGGAGAAAGGGTAGAACAAAAACCACTGGGCTGGATGATTCTTCTCTTATACTGTCTGTAGCCAGAGCAGTCCTCACGTGGGGTTTGCAGATAATTGCTCTCCCCCTTTGAGTTAGGGCGTGGGTGGCTGCAAGGGGCCTGGGCAGGTGCTCTTTGAAGGATTTGAGTAGCCTCCTTGAATGACAGAAGCAGGAAAAGTGTAGCTCTATGAACCCTCCAGGCTTCGCTGGATGGTTGCAAAAGGTAATTAGTCAGCTTTACAAACTAGTAGAGGTGCTGAACTGGGTAAAGCGGTGCCGTATTGTCAAGGATAACCATACAAGTGTGATCTCTTCTCGCTTTCTATAGCTTTGTTCCATTATTGCAAACAGATGCTAGTAAGTCAATACATCCGTTTCTATCCTCAAACCAGTGGTCCTGAAGTGGGGTGCTGGGACTGTGATGGAAGTTCCCCGTGGCATGTTTTGCATGTCCTCCCTCTGCAGCCAGTTTTGGGATGCCAGCAGGAGCGAGCAGCTGGGCAGTGTTAGGTGGATGTCCTATGGGAGAGGCCCTCGAGCCATCTTTGGTCTGCTGCCCAGGTTTGGGGCAAGGGGTTCCTGCTAAACACCACTGATTATGATCAAAAGAGGCATATGGCAGGCACCAAAAATTTTGGATATGCAACCTTAAGTAGCTGGCGTGGCAGGGTGACAGAGCGATGAGGCTTGCACCCTCCTTTGGGCCTTGGGTGGCCACTACTTGGATGGGAGTGGACACACTTGGGTGGTGTCCAGGGTGTTCCTGGGCATCAAGGATGCCTGGGAGGATGGGAAAGAGCTGAGCTGGCCCCAAGGTCCATGGCATCACGTGCAATCTGTGGCTGGAGTCAGGTGGTCCCTTGGGTGCTGGGCTTGGCTGAGGGAAGGGTGCTGGATGCGGGAGAGGGACATGCTGTGGGAGGTGGCATGGTCTGGCTGCTGGAGCAGGGCTCTGCCACCAGGAACACGTTTCTCATCTCCGCGCTGCTGCGCGGGACAAGTCATCTTTCATCACCCAGAGATGAGGTTCTGTTGGCTTGTTCGAGAAGGGCTCCTCAGCCCCTTGCTGGAAGCACTGGACAAGGCTGAGAGGACTTGGATGTCTGGAGGCGTGCTCCATCCCTCTCACAAGTTCTCCCACAGCATCCAAGTGCCCTGACGAGCCTGGCTGTACACTGCAGGGACAGAGCCCCGAGTTATTTTCTCTTAATGAGACCACTTTATCTCTTGCATGGAAGGAATGTTTGGGAGCTTTTTCTCGTCTCTAATGAGGAAGTGCTACAGATTCATATAAAACAGCTAAACACTGCTGGTGCCCATCAGAAAGGAAGCACTGGGAATGGAAATAAAGAAGCAATTAATTAAGTAAAAGCGCAATATCACAAACGCATCATCATCAAGAGCAGATCGTGCATTGCTGAAAAGTAAAGAGAATAATCTGCAAAAGCTGCACATAGGAAGGGAGGATGTTCTCATGCATTTCATGTTTGCACCTCTGTGGTTTGATATTTCAAGACAAACCTAGCTCTTTAACATCTGAAAATGTGAGCCTTTATGAGGTGCTAATCGCCTCATCTGGCACATCTTGGAATCAGTCAGCATTTCCCTCTGGTCCTAATATCTCATGAACACACAGATAATCCATGAGGCTGAGACTGGCTCAGAGGCCTGGGAGCCTGTGCTGGGTATTGGTCTGCTGACAGGGCCAGGGGAGAGTATCCTTTGAGATAGCAAATGCTTTGAAGTCCAGCAAGAGCAGGTCCGTAAGCAGTGCCATGGGCCCTGGCCACAAAACAGGTCTTTTCACAGATGCTGTAATGTGCTGGGCAAACATCCCAACTATATGCACAAGGACTGTTAGAGTATGGGCGTGTTAGTGATGGAAAATCTGACCTCGCTGAGAAGAAATTCCTGCAGCAATGACCGTAACTTATGGTTCCTCTGTACTGCCTGCCCAGCTTAACCACCAAGTCTACCATGTTTCCAGGCCCCACATCAGGCTGGTAGGAATCCTTTTTACATTGCTAAAGCTTATTCTTAGTCTGTGAAGGATCAGGGCTGGGCAGGAGGCATAAGGGACAGAAGGCTCGTGACTCGCTCGCTGGCTGTGTCATGAAGCGTTTGGATCCTCCTGCCTCCCGTCACTGCCGTAACACAGAGAATCCAACTGCTCTGGGTCAATACCTGCCTCCTGATACAGCCCTGCCTGCTTGGAATGCAAGAGATGATTCTGCGGAGCCTCTGGCTATGGTGAGTTGGATGCTCTTTGGGGACTCAGGCCCCTCCCCATCTCCTATGGGCACACACACGATGTGGTTTTTGCCTACAGGCATTGCAGACCTCGGAAGTGCATGTGGTCTCCGTGTTTACACAAACATATAAACCAATGAGGCATCCAAGCTGTGTCCTGAAATGTTATTTCCACTTTCCAGCAGTTACAGAGTAAGTAGAGCCTCATGTTTTTCTCCCCATTATTCTGAGATTGCTTTGCAAAGGGATCACACCACCTTTCTGCTGGGAGCTGCTGTGGTGCTTTTGAGTCTGAGGGTGCAGGAGATGTGCTTTGCACACTCTTCTGCTGGCTTAATGCAACAGATTTCCTGGTGGTCTGTGCAGAAGTGCATTTTGGAGCAAAGAACAGATGGACTCTTGAACAGAAAGAGCTGCTGATCTTTAACTCTGGAGCCACTTCTGCCCTGCACAGGCTAGCCCCTGTGCTGAGCCCATAATATTCTCCAAACATGTCCTTTTGTTTATACCCAACCCTGGTCTTTGCTGTAGTATCGGGGTATGTGTACAAAAGTAGCACAGACACAGGTTTCTTCACCTCCAGCCAGCTGCACATTCCAGTTCTTTGAGTTGATTCTCTTATTCAGACTAATTATAGGATCCATCCTCTGCCAAAGGGTCTGTACTACCTAGAAGTCTCATGACCAAGCCCATGGGCTGTCCTATGCAACCCCAGCCACCTCGGAGGCTTGAGCAGCCTCTCTCTGCAAGTCAGTGAAGCCAAAGTAGTGAGTGTGTCCACATTGTTAAGGACTGTCAGATCTTTCTGTTAGATTGTGAAGGTTTGGGTACGCCGGATCAGCTCTCTCTGCACGGCAGTGACACGAATTGAAGCCCATTGACAGCAAGTGGCTACCAGAGCTGGAGAGGGGTCAGCCTGGCTTCCCTGAGGCAGGCGTAACTGCACGGCTGGCAGTGGCACCGCTCCTGCAGGATCACATCCTCGCTCGCGGCACAGATGGATTGATCACCATTCAGCTCGGTTTACTTACAGTGGTTGTCAGCATGACCTGGAAACAATTCCATGGTCCTCTTGTGGGGATCCTCCTCCTCAGGGCTCAAGTCTTCTGCCTCCTCCCATTGGCTGGACATCTTGAAGAGGCTGCTACAGCTTCCATAGGCACAGCACTGGTAGGCATAAGGTACCTCAAGGACTCTGCAAAGGGGGAAAGCAAAACTTATAGGTATGTCATCTCCATGAGCTGGTTCTCTGTTGCTTTGCACTTTTTGCTTAATTTCCTTAAGTGACAAAAGCCAGTCTGTCAGGTGATGGTTACACTGGAGCAGGACTTTGGTCTGGTGAAGGACTCCATGTAGGACAGCGTGTGGACTCTAGACACCCCATGGTGTCTCTGCACTGCTCTCCTTTTGGTGCTTGAGACACTGTCAATAGGATGTTGTCAAACACCAGGTTTGGAAACTACACTAAAGTTCTTGAATAATTCCTAAAAACCTTTCTGCAGCTCTGCCTAGGCTGAATTAGCTGCTCCTTCCCATGCCCTCTAGCAATATGCCATGTGCATGTGGAATCTTCATTTTTTTACCCCAAGGGCACTTTTTGCTGCGCATCCTTTCTTTTGCTCAAGGTGAGAAGCTTTCTGAGTGCTTGAGCAAGAACAAGGTGCCTCTTGCTTGTTGCTGAAGACCAGAGAGGCACCTCTGAACTCCAGCTCCATGAGTGTGCCATGCAGATCTCCCAGCTCAGGCAGGAAAATCTGAGGTCTCTCAAGCACAGCAAGTTATTTTAATATGTCTGATTTCTACTTAAAAGTAGAATTGTAAGTTGTTAATTATAGTTTGTTTTACAAGGTTAATTAAACAGCAGCTGAACATCATCTGGATGAAATACCAGGCTATCAGTCAGCAGCTGTGTTTTCTTCAAAGATAGCAGACTCCTGCTTCTTTACTGGAAGTCGGGAAGACCGCTGATGAAGGCAAGGGAACCTCAGGTTTTCCAGACAATTAAGGACTTCTGACAAGATCAGTAAATATGGTGAAACTCTATATTCGAAAAATACGCTTTTGTTTTAAGTTCCCAAACATTTCTGGCCGAGTCCCGGGAGGCTATGGAAACTCTGTATACATGCTTGCTTCCTGTTATAAGCTCCAAATTAAATCCTATTATTGAAAGGTGGTAAGGAGGTACAGAGCCTCCCAGGATGTCTAAGAACTGCTTTCAGATGATTCCTCCAGACACATGCCCCAAGAATAAGACTATGTAATGGTGGTACCCCAAATCTAGGAAATGTTAATGGGACCATTGCCTGGTGTGGTTCAATGAACCTCTCCTGCTCTCTGGTACAAATCCAAACCAGCTCCACAGATGTCAGTCGAATTAATTTAGAGGAGGAATGCGCCTGGAAGTGCTGAACTTGACCTGCTCTGCACAAGGGACTGCCATCTTGGGTGTGGAAAGCCCTCCAGAAGCTTTGGGGATCCCCTGATCCCAGCAGATCCCAGCAATGATGAGTTAAAAAAGTCAGAAGAGAAAGCCCTTCAGGCACCACTGCTGAGGCAGACTGAAGTGAGAGCTCCACACTTTCCATCAGACCCGACCTATCAAGTCCAATGTTGGTGCAGTCACCTGTGAGCCCTGCAGTGCGTGTCTAAATTTAGGAAGCTCCAGCCTTGGGAACCTGTACTGGATGGGTGTATCATCCTTGGCTCCAAGGGCACTACCTGGGAGACCCAAGAAGAAGATATCTTCATCTCAGGGGAATTTGAATCATCTGGACCATGGGCCTCTCAGCCTGAGGGCAGGTGCTGTTCTGGAGACCCACCACTAAGAGACGGTCAGGAAAGTGAGACCCTGCAGCACAGCAGTGCACTCTGAGCCTTTTGCAGCCTCGTCTTGCTCAGTTTGACCCCTTCAGGCTCCTCATTAATCCAGAGCAGACAAGAAATGGCCACACAAACAGAGTTTACTGAAGGAAAGCTGGATGTCATTAGCTAGGACTGGCTTCTGGGAATGTTTTCCATTGAGCTGGGCCCTCTCCACGCTTTCTTTCCACTTATGTGTGTGTCTGGGCTGGGGGCGGCAGGCCCGGGAGCACATCACCACTCTCCCGTGGAAGACTTTAAAAGATGAGGGGCGTTAGCAGCAGATGAAGCTTCCTCAACCTATTGGCCTGAAAGGATGGAGGAAAGCATGAGATAAACAAGGGAAGCAGGAGGCTGATTGCTATAAGCAAACACAGGCTGTGCTGAGCGTCAGAAGTGAAAGAGCCATCACCAGCAGTACCTCATTTTGGGGAAGCTCTCCTTGGTGAAGGGCTCGGAGAGCGCTGGGTTGCCTTGGAGCTTCAGATGGGTCAGTCCACCCAAACCATCGAGAGGCAGCGTGACCAGCTGGTTATCAGTCAGGTCCCTGATGAAGGGGAAGCAGAGCGGGAGACCGCGGTCAGGGTTTTGCCTCTAGTGGTATCTCACCCAAGAAGACGCTTGGACAATCATGCTGTTTGCCTTGACTGCTCCCTCAGTTGTGATGCTGAAAGGGAGCCAGGTGCTGCGTGGGGACCAGGATCCTCTGGACTGATAGTGCAATCCCTGGGGAAAATGAGGGTCAGGGCTAATGGCCATGCTGAAAGCTCTGGGTGGTATCAACCTCAAGATGCAGCCTCACCACATTCCCCGTAGTAGATCAGATATGACTGCAGGTCACAGATCACAGAATCACAGAATGTCAGGGGTTGGAAGGGACCTCAAAAGATCATCTAGTCCAGCCCACCTGCATTAGATCGCGCAGGAAACCTGTCCAGGCAAGTTTTGAATGTCTCCAAAGAAGGAGACTCCACAACCTCCCTGGGCAGCCTGTTCCAGTGCTCCATCACTCTAACAGTGAAAAAGTGAAAAAGTTTTTTCTAATACTTTTATGGAACCTGTGTTCCAGCTTGTACCCATTAGTCCTTGTCCTGTCATTGGACGCCGCTGAAAAGAGCCTGGCTCCATCCTCCTGACAATCCCCCTTGACGTATTTATAAACATTTATGAGATCATCCCTCAGGCTCCTCTTCTCCAGCTGCAGAGCCCCAGCTACTTCAGCCTTTCCTCACCAGGGAGATGTCCCACTCCCTCCATCATCTCTGTGGCTGCGCTGGGTCCTAAAGTATCCAAGAGTCTTTGTGA
>NW_009704359.1:24208-29796 GCF_000703405.1 Apaloderma vittatum
CTGAAATGGTCTATCACGCTGATCTTTCACAAAGGCATTTAAGGCAGGTATGAAAGCATCAGAAGGTGGAGGTTTAAGTGATCAGGGTGAGAGCATCTTGAAGATGGCTCCTTCTGCACTTTTGTAATCCCTTTAATATTGATGGGAAACCTTGGGATTTGGTCTGCCCACATCAGCGCTGAGGCAGGCACCTCAGCACTGCAGCCTTCTGGTCACTAAATGCCAAGTGTCTGGGTAGTCTGGGGAGTCAATCTGAGCTCCTCAGGTACCTGCTGTCCACTGTGAAAGAAATACCACTGCAACTTACAGCTTGGTGAGTGAGTGCAGGGTCACAAAGGCTTCAGGGTGAATAAACTGGATGTAATTCCAGCTGAGGTCTCTGCAAAGCAAGGAAACGTCAGTGAGAGGGATGCAGAGCAGGGCAGTGAAGCTGCTGACACTGACCTGGTCAAGGGGTTTAGTGACAGTAAATGTGGGATCTGCATCCCCTTGGGTGGCAGCAAGTTTTTAGCTCCCTGGAGACAAATATGTTTGGGTGTATATGCAGGTGGTTTCTAACAGAGGGCAGAAGAGTTTGCCTTGCAGGAGTTCCTCCACTGACGCCAATGGGAAAGGTTACTTTTGGGCTTCAGTTCTGTAAATTTGGGGATTTTATGCCAATGAGCTAAACCTCAGAGCAGCAGATAGGTTATGGCTTAGTGCCAGAGCATCCCTTATAGGCTCACAGTGCTGGGTGCCCAGGCAAGAGCAGATAGGGCCAGGGGACGTGCAGAAGGCGGACCAAGGTCATCTTAGAGTGTCTCCTGTCAGGTGGACTTGGCTTGGGTTCTCTGAGGCTCCTCACTAAGCTCTGCTTCCATCTGAGTTAAAGGGCTCAACTCCCTCTGTCATCAGCAGAGAGGAGCCCCATACCAGGAAGTGTTCTTCAAAGACTGACGACATGAGCAATCTCCTAGATAGGTCTGCATCTCTCCAGCTCTGAGGGGAGCTGGGGATGCCTGTCCAGATGTGTGTGTCAAAATGCAGAGGGCTGAAGCTGAGCGAGATGAATGCAAGAACACAACTGCAGGCAAATGTCAGATCTTGCACGCTCAGCTCTATGCTTGTGTGACTATAGTGTGGCAGCAGCATGCTTGTATTGGCATGTCTGTCTGCAGTGTTACGTGTCTGCAGTGTCACATGAGTTCCTGTGCAGTTATGAACACGTTGTACATGACGCTCAGGGGATCTCTAGGAATGCTGGTCTGTTAAATGACACTCACATTGCTGCACCATAGGAAAAAGCTTTTCTGTGATGCAGTTCACCTCCAAACAGAAAAGCAAATAAAGACCATCAGCACTTGGAGGACTCTTCCCACGTGTCCCAGGGAAAAATCATTCAGGTTGGAAAAGCCCCCTGGGATCATCGAGTCCAACCACGAACCCCACTCTACAAAGTTCACCCCTAACCCATCTCCCCAACCCCACATCTGAACGACCTTTAAACACCTCCAGGGATGGGGACTCAACCAGCTCCCTGGGCAGCCTGTGCCAATGGCTGACTACCTTTTCTGTGAAAAAAAATGCCCTGTGAAGCCTTATTAGCTTCTCAAAGGTGCCAAGCTCTTAAGTGGGCTACTGGAAAGTTCGTATGTGTGGATGATATGTGTATGTTTGTGTGCATTTAATATGTCTAACATGTTTATTTACATGTAGAAGGGAAGCCAGAAAAAAGTTAGTGCCCTGCTCTTTTGCAAGGGGAAGTGGAAGAGGGACTAGACAGAAGAACATATGAAAGAGGAGTGGGGTTGAGGAACTCCATAGCAGACTGGCTGAGTGTTCACAGTTCCCCATCCCCCAGCAAAAAGCCCGGCTGTTCCTCTGCCAGGCAATACTCACATGGAGCGCAGGGCCATCAGCTGCACAAAGGTGTCTGCTCTGATCTCATGGATCCTGTTGTGCTGGAGACCACTGAGAAGACAGAAACTGGTTTGAGAAAATAGCTGAAGGTGGCACTCTGTAGGGATCTCTGTTCCACAGCATCAGATGCAAACTGTCACAGTGGAAGGTGTCATTTGAGCTTGGGACACCCTCTCTTATTTCAAGGGGTAATGAGGAAGAGTAACAAAACAACACAAAGTCATCCTCCCCTATGGGCAGCTCCAGGGCTCAGCCAGCCCCTCCATTTGATGTCAACATGGCACAGTAAAGTGCCATCGATATACAGCGTTTAAAGATGCCCCGTTATCTCCAAAGCCACATTGGTTTCCCACTCTGCTCCAGCCTGAGCCTGCAAACTGCTTTGTCCAGACCAAAAAAAATGAGAGCTTGGAGCCAGTGAGTCAGTACACAGCTCTGCGCGACCCTTCAGGAAGGATTACATGGTGCTGCCCTTTGCCTTGATGATGACGCAGGGAGTGAGAAGGCTGAAGGCATCTCAGCTTCTCATGAAGAAAATCCTGACGTCTTGCTAAACCCACCATCCTGCACACGTATTTTCATAGATTGCATCAGCCTCTGCACATCTCCCTTCCAGCAGCCTCCTGCACTCCCTTGGGCAGGGGAGGGAGCAGGGTAAGAGCTCACACGGTGTTTGCTGACTGACCTACACACTCCCCACACCCACCGAGAGACATCTAGAACTGATCCAGGCATCTGCCTTATGGGAAACAGTAACAGCTTCCCAGTTTTCTCTTCCCTGGTGTGGAGCAATGGTGAATATTTTTTAAAATTCCAGCAAAAATGCCCATCATGAGCTGCCAGACCTGCAGAAGTGGTCTCCCCATGTGTGACATTCTGCAAGGGGAGAGAGCCACTGCCTAGTGCTCTACCGACACCAACCTCCTTGGCCGTTTGTTGGGCAGCTGATTCCAGACTCAGAAATGATCTTGACTCATGTCACATCTCACCTGGGAATTTGGCCACATGTTTGTGTTTCAGAGGCAAGGTCTCATATCTGCTCTACTGCTGGTTTCTCAATGCCCTGTGTAGGCAAAAAGGCATTCCCTGTGCATCTAGGTAAGATGTCAGGTGAGGGCCGTGAGAAGCTCTGTGCACAAATTTGGGGGTCTCAGGTAAAGGAGCACTGAGTGGGAAAGGTGCAGCTTGGGAAGAAGGGGTATTGGAGCAAGCTGGTGAAAAATAATTGAAGGATATTTAGCTGCGAGGGACCACCTGTGTGTTGCAGGTCAAAACCTGCGCGTTGGCAGTTGCAGCAGAGCGACTGGCACACCTGAGTTGTTTGCAAGCCAGACTGTACCACCACGCACCACAAGAGTTGTTTCCAAGGTATTTCCCAGCAAGCCTGGTGGGGGTAGGGCTTACAGGATAATATCTTGGGGCTTAAGGGACCAAATGCTCATTTTGTAAGAAAACGTTAATTTAAGACACAGTCTGCCTGACTTAAGTAGTCTCAAAGAAGGATTTACTGTGCTTTTACATTAATGATAAGTTTGAATTTGGTGTATTATAAAATATCATACGAAGACATTTAGGTACAAGGCATGAAACTACAGGTTTGGAATTCTGGAAGTTTGTCCTTTTTTAGATGTCTTTTGCATTTTTTCAAATGTTTCCCTGGGGGTACTTTAGATAAAACACACCCAGCTCCAAATTTGTCCTCAGAGCTCCCGAACAGGCAGTAAAGGCTATGTTAAATCTCATTTCCATGTGATGTCACACAGTGTCCTACTGCCTGGTTTTGCTAAGGCTGGACGAGATGGTTTGGCCGTCCAGGCTGGGGGGCTGCAGAGAACAAGGACAACCTCTCCAGTGTGTTCTTGTGGGGATGCTGCTCCCACACATCTATTCTTCCAGTTTTCCGTATTCTATAAAAAATCATGGAGTCTATTATTTTTATTTTTTTCTCCAAAAAGGGCCAAGAACTGTCAGTTTTAATGTGTAGGGCTCTGCCTGCAGGTACTTTGAACTGAACATGAACAACTCTGTCTCAGAGCAACAGAGGTGCCTCCCAGGTCCTGGAGGAGACCCAGTTCAAGTGCTACACATGAGAAGAGCATCAGTCTTCTCTTATGAGGGGCTAGCCCTGAGAGGTACGGATAAAGGCTGCTTTATACCCATGGCACAGGGCCCCATCTTGAAGAAGAAGCAATTTACAGTAGAGATGAACCCCATTCTTGATTAGCTCATATTGGGGCTTGAGTTAGTGAAGTAAAATCTGGTGCTGTCAAGTCCTACTTCTGTCTGCTGTGGCTGACACCTCTGAAAAGACCTGAGTGAATTAAGCCTCTATGCACAGGGGGACTATTTTTATTCTGTATTTGCACAGAGGTAAAGCATAGAGCTCTGATCCACTAGCAGTCCAAACAGTGAGTTATAATGCTAGGATTTCCCAGTGCTTTTGGCAGAGGTTTAGTTTTGTGTTTGGGAGCTGCTTCTATTCCCAAATTGTCCCCTTTCCCCATAGCACGGCATGAATGAGGGCATCTCTTTACTCACAGCTCCTCCAGGCGCTGACACCGGTGAAAACTGGGCAGATCTTCAATTTGATTGTGTGACAGTTCTCTGCAGGGGAAAGACCAGCACAGAAAGATTAGGAGATCAAAAGCAAGTTCCCCTAAGCCCTCCTTTGGAAAACAGATATTGCCAGAGAGGGGGCTGACCCAGACAGGGGGATGATCAGCAACCCCAGGGATGGGGATCTCTCCTCTGCACATCCCTGACACTTGCTCTGAGCATCTTTGTGAAGACAGAGATTGCTCGGTGGTTTACCTACGCATCCAGCCCAGCTCAAGCTGCAGACTGACGGAGCTGCTTCTACAGCTGGGGTGGGCTTTCCCTCCCCAGGCCCAAGTCAGCTGTGGAACACTTCCATGCCAACTTCTGCCCTGCATAGCCTCGCTTTTCCACAGGCAAAGCAGAGAGGTGTCTGTGCCAGAGCTCCCGTCCTGCTGTTGTGGGTGGGAGTGCTCACAAGAGCTGCAGATGTGCTTCAGAGCCCCGGGGGGTTTTGGCCAGCAGAGCAGCATCCCTCTGCCTTGCCTCCTTCTTGGCACAGCAAACCCAACTGCCCAGCGCCTGCTCCCCACTCAGCCTCTCCTATCTCCTCCCGAGGGTTAGGCAGGGGTTGTGGCAGAGGCAGGGGTTTGGAACAGGACATTACAGACTGTGAAAATCCCAGGCGCCCATTCTTCCAGGTGCTGCCACTTGAAAGCAGTTCCCAACAAACTCCTGCTCCCTCTGCTTCGTAGCATGACAGCATGTCAGCACCCAGGGTCCAGTGACTTGGTAGTGAGAGGAAAACCTATCATCATGGCATGGCTTAATGTGAATTTATTAAAACTGAATCAGGCTGCGTAAGGAGTAACGCTTAAAATCAGCTTTCCCCACCCCCCCACCAGCAGATGCTGAATTTGTGGCTGTGCAAGGGAAATTTGCCCCAGGGTAAAGTTTTGTATGTGGCCTCTCCGCTGACTTTCCAAACTCAGTTTCCATCTTTCTGCCAATAGGTTGCTGCTAAAACATTTCAATTATTTATTTTTTTTGCCAAGCCCCTCTCCACTAGTTTTCCATGGTGGAGGGGAGGAGGGAGGAAAAAAGCAAGCAAATGTTTTGTGCTTGGCTCGGAAGACTATCACCCAGTATGGAGA
>NW_009704359.1:29807-90959 GCF_000703405.1 Apaloderma vittatum
CTTTTCCCTGGTCCCTGTGTCATTTCACTGGGCTTGGCAGGGTGGTGCCTTAGCTGGACAGTGATGGAGGAAGAATGCAGTCCCAGGAGCTAATTCTGGTTTCTCCAGAGTCAGGGTAACCAGGTGCAGCCTGTGTGCACCAGCAGAGCAGCCTCAGCCACTGAAGCTGTGTTGAGGACACATCAGGATGAAGGTATTGGTGCCATCAAGGGACTTCAGATCTGCTCAGGGGGACTTCAATCATTTCTGCTTGAGATGAAGGGCAAATTTGTGCCCTGAGTCACGGAATATCTGGATAAAAGTGGCAGGATGGTGCCAGGTTGACACCGAGCTCGAGGCCAGGAAGGCTGCCCTGCCTGGGGCTGCTGGGCTCAGGCCGATGTTGCAGCACGGCCACCAGCACCGCGTTCCTGTGAGGGCCCTTACAACATCCGTGCACGGTCTCTGCAGAAAACCTTGTGTGACGAGTGTGACGAGAGCACTAAGAGGCCAGAAACGCAGCGTTAACTGTATCAGCTGTGATCAGACGTGTGACAGTCATGATGTCAACCTAACCAAAGGCCAAGAGGTTGGCAAAGTGGGGGAAAGCAGCGAGAACAACCACTGGTTTGGGGGCACAGAAGGCCAACGCATTTCGAAGGCAAGAAAGATGCAGACATGCACAAACATTGTCCCACGTATCTTCTCTGCAAACTCTGGAAGCAATGCAATTGATGTCGGTAAAACTAACTGGGAAAGAGGAATATGGAACAAGATGGAATGTCCCAGTAAAACTCTCCCACAAGGAGAGGGCAGGCATGAAGAACCGGCTGATAACATGCAAACATAAACAGAGAACACCAGCCGGGGCCATTCCAAAGGCTGCACTTTGGTGGCAAGATGTGCGTTGAATTGGTCCAGATGTCTAAAGATGAGAAATCTTCCCTACAGGGACAGCTGGAGCCAAAATGCTGTGATCTGCTAAGTTACAAATTGTGTTCTTTTATTTTTATGTTTTTCCTCTTGTTTTCAATTTCTGTGATCAAGAATTCACTCCTGTTGCTTTCCTGGAACACACTTGTTTTTGTTTTCAGCTTGCTTGTATAAAGACTGGTGAGAGGCAAGCCTCCTGCTTGCCCTAAGGACGCAAACTTGCATAAATCTGACTCATGACTCATTTCCTGAGGATGTCTTAGATTGCAGACAAGGTTGGGGATCTCAGGAATGAGGGGTGAGATTCCTGAGAAGATGCAGAAACCTTGCTGAGATGCACATTTCATCACATACCAAGTTAAAGAATAAAGCATATCCCCTCACTTGGCATCATTGGGGTGTTGGTCAACAGCCATCTGAAGATGAGCCAGCAGTGTGCCCAAGTGGCCAAGAAGGCCAACGGCAAGCTGGTCTGTATCAGCAATAGTGTGGCCAGCAGGACTGGGGCAGGGATTGTCCCCCTGGACTTGGCACTGGTGAGGCTCCATTTCCAACACCGTGTTCATTTTTGGGCCCCTCACAACAAGAAAGCATTCAGGTGTTGGAAAGTGTCCAGAGAAGGGCGATAAAGTTGGTGATGGGACTTGAGAACAAGCCTGATGAGGAGCAGCTGAGGGAACTGGAGGTGTTTAGCCTGGAGAAAAGGAGGCTGAGGGGAGACCTTCTTGCTCTCTACAACCACCTGAAAGGAGGTTCTAGTGAGGTGGGAGTTGGTCCATTCTCCCAAGTTTTGCCAGTGGAGTTTTAGGTGGGGCATTTAGAAGAATTTCATCACTGAAAGGATTGTCAAGCCCTGGCAAAAGCTGCCCAGGGAAGCAGTGGAGTCACTATCCCCAGAGGTATTTAAAAGACCTGTACGTGTGGTGCTCAGGGACACAGTTTGGTGGTGGACTTGCTGGGGTAATGTTTGGACTCAATGATGTTAGAGGTCTTTTCAACCTATATGATTCTATGACTCAGTGCCTTGCCAAGCAGGTAACCCCAAAGCAACTTAGAGACCGAGCAAAACTCTGACCTGCCACTGCTGCACACCACACGCTGTGGCTACGTGGCCTCCACCAGGTCAGGCCTGTCCCCTCCTGGAGTGTGACGAGGACCCTTTCTCAAGATAATGTCACTTGCTGGAGCTCCAGCTGCAGAAAGCCAACATCACAGAATCTCAGAATCAGAGTCACAGAATTGCTGAGGCTGGAAAAGACCTCTGAGATCATCAAGTCCATCGGAGCAGAGCGTTGTGTGAAATGTGACTTACCTCTGGATTTTGTGCTGTGTCTGTGTAGGAGCGCTGAAATGCTGCTGCCATCCCTACCCACTGCCATTTGCGCCCTCTCTTACCGTGCCTGCATGAGGCAGACAGTTCCCACAGGGGCACAGCAGGGAGGAGGCAAACATGGATGAGCCTTACTGCTCAGAGCCCTGAGTGCAGAGCATCACGCTGGGATGAAGGGATCAAGCTCAAGAACATGCAGAGGTTAAAGCAATGCCTAAGAAATTTGTGTTTTCTGCATGGAAAAGATAACAAGAACAGGAACCACAGAATGATCTTCCATAGCTGGTGCCTCCGTGAGATAGACAAGAAGACAGCGCAGTTTCCGATGACACTTTTCTAAAGACCAAGCAGGAGAAAGAAACTTGTTACTCACAGGATTCGGAGGCTGGGCAGCTGCTGGCACATCCCTCTGGGCAGTAAACGGATGCCTGCTCGGGTCAAAGTCCTAAACGAGTGGAGGAGAGAGAAGAAATGGTGTTACTGAGACCCAGCGTACAGGCTGGGTCTCAGTACTGGTGCTGGATGGCTGCAGGAGAGATGAGAGACAATACCAATGGGATAATGAAGTACCTGGAGAGCAACAAAACCTGACTTGGAAATGGGCACTGCTGCTGGACCTGGTAAGGGTGAATGTGTCTGTAAGATATCCTGGGAAGTTGCTGAGTGTTGCATTCGCTGCTCCCCTTGGCCGCCTTGAGGGAAGGTGGCAGCGCTCTCTGTGGCATGCTCTGCAATCCCAGTTCCCCAGATGGGGAATCTGCCTGGAGCCACAGCTGCCTCATAAACCCGTGTACGGAGGTTGGAGAGTGTGTTCCTGGGCTCCAGAGGCAAGGCATGGCCAGGTCATGCTCCTGGGTTGGAGTGCTCAGCTGTGCTGCCAGTTTGGGCCCGGCGTATGGACCACTGCCCTCGAGAGGACAACCGTGGGTGGCCAGAGACAGTGTGTCCTCCAGGCTTCTGCCATCCTGGGTCTGGTCGTGTGAGGATGGGACTGGACCAGTTCCAGGAGACCCCAGACCAGCTGGCAGATGTGTAGCAAACTCAGCAGATGTTTCCTGCACTGTGCTACCAGGGATGAACCCAGGACGGGCAGAGACACTGGGTCTCAGCAGATGACACCAAAGCACTGCACCCAAAGGCTCACTCCTTCACAGACACAGAAGGGAAGGAAGGAAGGAAAAACAAAATAAAAAGAAGATTGGAGCACGTTCAACAGTACCAAGAGAGCAACTCACGGAGAGAAAAGCTGCTTTCAGGAGCCACAAGGGGTGAAACGAAGCAGAGAGCTGAATGCCCAGGGAGAGGCAGAGCTGAAGCTGGCCAACTGCACAGCGCTGTGAAAGTTGTCCTCGCTGAAACAGCCTGGCCCGCCTTGAAGGAGGAAGAGCACAAATAGCAGGGTAAAAGGGAGAGAGTGGCCACTCACAAAACTTCTAGGCTGGTGGTGCCTTTAAGGTCTGGGAATTCTCTGATGTCCGTTGCACCATTGAGTGACCTGCAGAGAAACGAGAGTGCAGTGAGGTGGACAGAGGATCCAGAAGCACACGCAGCTGCCCAAGGTCCTAGACCCATCAGCTGTGGTGGCAAACCTGCTTCCTCACACCCCAAGGGGGTGATCAGAAGCCTGTACCCAGAGGTGCCCCTGCCATTGGCTGGGCAGTGGAGCAGATGTCTCATGCAGCGCAGATAGAGTGAGCCAGGCATTTCTATGCAAGGAGACTTGGCAAGCTCAGACCCTCCCCCAACCACTGACATTCTTGGCATGATCTCTACCCAAATTAGATAAAAAAATCCTAAACAATTACCATAGGGAATGTAAGCAGGGCATCCCACCCAAGCCTCCCAGAGTCTATACATTTGGAGCTGAAGAATGCGTGGGTATTTGAAAGATTTATTTTATTTGCCTGAGTATGTGTTCCTGCAGCCAGAGGTTGGGTGAGGCTTATAAATAGAGATTTTGAGGTTGCCTCTACCTCAATATTTACTGTTGTGCCACAACAGGTTAGCCAAAAAGCCAGGCAGTCTGGGCCAGCCAATGTGGAGCAGCCGTTCTGTTCCGGATGGCACCCACCACATGGTGGTGTTCCTGGAGCAGGCTTAGGGCTGAACGTGTGAAGGAAGCCCTGTCACCACTGCCTGTACAGGAAGATTATTCGTGCCATGTTATGGGACGTGTTCCTCCACATCTCCATCTTGCAGAAGAAAGCAGTGGCCTTGTGTTTGGGCAACTGCACAACAGCGCAGGGCTTGCTTGAGCAGCATGCAGCAAATGTAGTGGCACTTGTGCGTGTGGTCTGCAGCTGTGGAGACCCTAGAACGCTCCAGGGCCTGCCAGTTAGGTGTGCAGGAGGATTGGATTGCTCCCTCCAAAATGCCCTTCTCAAAATTATTCTTCTGCAGTGGAGAACACCTGCAGTGTCTACTCCTTGGCTCACTGCCTTGAGGGCTGGCCAGAATAGTGCCATCAAGTGCCAATAGTGCCTTCGGTTGGTGTAAAGACTCCAGAAAACAGGAAGGGAGAAGGCCTTTAAGGTGTCCAGCTCAAAGGGCTTGGACCTGGGATATGTTGCCTCTCTGAGGATGTCCTTGGGGGACTTACTTACAGAGTGTGGAGCTTTGGCAAGTACTGGAAAGCAGACTGTCCAACAAACTGGATGGGATTGTCATAAAAATGGCTGCAAAGGAAAGAAGTAACTGGTTAGATTCTGCTGTGCATGAAGTGATCCTGCTGCGGATCAAGAGCCCTAGAGCAATTAGCAGCAAGCTGTGCAGTGCTGGCTATCCTGCGAGCAACCCCAGGCTCTCCCACTAGTCTGTTTTGGCTGAACACTAGTACAAATGAGGTCTCCTCCTGCTCTGACAGGGCCCTTTAGGGTCCAGCTGGACCAGGAAGATGCAAAGCCCTCCTTCAACCCTGCTATAATGCTGGGAAACACCTTGCACTTGATGACACTTCCTTTGATCTCACCTACCCACAGCACCAGGATCTTTCCTGCCTGTCGCAGTCAGTGGTGAGAAGTGAACGCTTTTGGAATCCAAGTAGCTTTAGGAGGAGTTGGATCACCTCCTACGAGAAGCACTTTTCCCCACCAACTGTGAAAGACTTTAGATGGGCAGACCCAATGAAGACAAGAGTATTCTGGATGTATCTCACCCCCATGTCACTGCAAAGATGATGCCGAGGGAAGATGGGGATAAGGGCTTTTGTCACTTGCCATGATTTCCAGTATCAGTGTGGTTCTGGGAAGAATTGTCCAAAAATCTCTACCTGTGTCTGGGTCAGCAGAGAAATGAGCTGGCAACTGGGTGTATTTATCTGCAGTCCTTCATGTCCATGAGTCTGGGGAGGACACAATGATCTGGTGTCCCAGCTCCCCAACACCTACAGCTACTGCTATAACTGTCCAACAGCTTTTCTAAACACAAGGAGTAAATGCAGGGAGATGTCAACCAGGGCTTAGAAAATCCTGGTTTGCACGGCAAGATGTCCATGAAGACCACCCATACACCGTTCCTTTGCTATCAGTCTGTACTGCAGCAAAGTTCAGCTGCAGGGAAAGGAGAGCCCATGGCAAAAACCTGGGGTGTAGCTGAGAAGGACCTCACTTCAGCTTGTGTTGGCCCATATAGAACTAATGTCCAACTACGGTCATGCTGACAACTGTCAGAAATCCCAACCAAAGACATCGGGAAATGCCCCTTTCCGGAGGATGTAAGGATTTAGGAAACATTGTTTAATTTTCTTACATTGTTTGGAGCAGGGGATTCCCAGCAAATGCGTTCTCTGGAATAGCTTTGATGTTGTTGTTATGAAAACCGCTGTTGGGAGAAACAAATAACTTGGTATTAATGGATGAGAAAAGCTTAGAGACACCTTCTTTCCTCAACACTTTTCAAGGCAGAGAGCCTTCAAAACACACATAAAATAGGAGGTGTAGGCTCTGTTCCAGCTGTAGCATCATCCCAGCAAGTGAACAAGGTCTGTCCTTTGGCAGGACAAAGCCCAAAGCCCTCATTCTGCTGTATTTACTCGGTGTGTCACTCCACTGAACCCACCAAGAATACAAGGACTGGAGTTTTAACACCTTACAGGTCAGGAAACAAAATACACTTACTTTGTACCCTCCAGGAATTAAAATTTTTACGGATGGTCTCCATTATAGGTCCACAGCTGTTAACCAGAATGCAGCCTAGCATGAATTGTTGGCCCATGTGTCCTGGACATCACAGGCTGCCATGAGATCCTGTGTTCAGGACCAAGACCAGGCACTGGGTGATGCCCGGTTTGTTTAAGCCCAGCAGAGTCTGAGTGATTAGTTGGATGGCTGTTTGAAATTTGCCTCATATTGAGTGATGGGCATTTCAAAAGCCATCTTGAAGTGTATTAAGGAACTTATTCTCATTTTGAATGTCAAGCAGTGCTGATATCTGGTCTGATCAGAGAAATGTCCTGAGAATTTTTCCAGTAAAAGAAAAAAGTCAAGCCTCACAGAAGCACCAAAGCAGCTGCTTTTGTTCCACCTCAGCGTGTCACACTGGTGACACAGTCTTGTGGACCCAACTCGACCCCATCTTGGGGCTTCTACCTCTGTGGGTGTTAAGGGGGATGGTTTCCAATTTTGAGTGTCTCCCAGGCTGGCTGGCTAGAGGAGACAGAGCTAGTCACCAAAACACTCATAAACTTTTGTAATTCGCTCTTATAAATTTGTCCTAAGGGAGATCAAACAGTTTCTGCATGTCAGAGGAGGTGTCACAGGGTCTGCAGAAGCCAGGGCCTCACAATAACACATAGTTGTGGTCCCAGACCGGGGAATGGACGTGAGAAGTAGCTGGAGATCAGATGGACTTAGAGTCCCTCAGGTGCCACAGGAGAATGAAGCTCTGCAGGAGGAACCTGCTCCAAGCCTGATGGGTGATCTCCCATTGCCCTCCACCAGCCGCAGTGCAGAGACTGATGGTGAGGTGATTAGAGCTGATGGAAATCAAGGGCATAAACTGGTTTTACGTGCATGGCAGAGAGGGCTGGGAAAGACGAATAAAGGCTTGGACCGAGTGCACTCTTTGAGTCAGAGCACACGCGATGCTTTGTTGGTCACTCTACATCGGGGAATGCTTTTGAGAAGGAATTAATAGAAAATCTCACAGCTCCTGCAGTCGGCCCAGCGTCCTGATAGCCCCAGGGAATTCCAGCAGCTCATTGTAGTTTAGATCCCTGAAAAATAGAGAGGGAAAAAACATTCATTAATGTTGCTGTAGGAGCTCAACCGAGTGTATCTGTGCTTTGAAGACATGGAAACTTGGTTGTTAAGCATGGGAGACAGGTTTTTCCTACTGTGCTGATCTAGCCACTGCCTGGAAACAAAATCTCACACATTCCTGAAGCAGGAATATTTCCTGCTAGGAGCACTGTCAGGCGGGAGTCAGTCCAAGCCATGGCTGCTGGTGTCTGGACTCCTTCCCCGCAGGCCCCTCCGTGCCCAGTGCTGGACCGTGCTGCAACTTCACATCTCCAGAGTGTCCTGTCCCCCTCTCCCAGGAAGTCACCCCCAAGGGCTTTGCCTATGAGTTGTTTTTCCTGCCTTTCCAGGTCAAAATGGGGGGTTATGAAGGACAAGAAGAGCAGTGTCAGTTGTGTGGGCCCCATGGAAGGGCTTCTCTGGGCTGCCTCACCCTGTGGTACAGAAGGTATCAGGGGACCATCCCCTTGGTCCTTGTCCTGGGGGCACTGGATCTCCCTGCACTGGGACATGCTATGCCTGGGACCGGTGGGAGAAGCAGGCTATGGGAAAGGCTAAGTTTTCTTCTGATGTTTGGGGTGAACCCCACATTGGAAACTGTGAGCCAAAGGTGGATACCAAGAGGTATCGACACTGATGAGCATCAAGTTTGATTTGCAGTATCATAAATTAAGTAAAATATAGTATGTTGGTCATAATGATGTATTGGCCCTGACTTGGCAACAAAAGAGACATCTGAGCCTGAATGAAAGCTCATGTGTCCTATTCATTCTCCAAGGATGGGCTGGCACCTCCAGAAGAAGATTTATTTGAGCTACTGGGCACTGCTGGCAGGCTGGGAGGAGCAGCCCCCTGAAGGTACCAATCCTGCTGTTGGCTGGATGGGGCCCATGGAGCCTGGCTGGGCTTTAGATGTGTAGCACTGCTCCTCCAGCATGTCCATTGCCCTCGTCTGAGCGGCACTTCCAGCTGAAAAAGTAACTTTTGACCCCATCCTGGTCATCCCACAGAGCAAGACACTGAAGTCTGAAAACCATGCGACTGCTTCCTACCTGCTTGAAACTCACTGAGTTTTAAGTGGTAGATACTTTGGAACATGAGGGTAATTGCTGGCTCCTGGAGATTACTGTATAATTACACTTAATGGACCTCAAAGTAATTACCATGTAACCTGGATTGTGGTTTACGGAACAGAAATAACCCTGCATTTACACAGCAATGAGTTGCTGCCCAATTACCTTGTAATTCTCATCCTCTGGGCCCAGGCATAGTAATTACGTTATGATCTCTCTTGGCCCCCCTCTCGCTTACATAGTCTTCTCCTTTACCAGTGTCCCTGCTTGGGAATTACTCTACAGCACCCTCTCAGCTTTGCCCTGTAGGTATTTACTCAGTAAATCCACCCGAAGAGTCTCTCCAAATTGGTCTTTGCTTGCGCTTTCCACACTCCAGGCTTCAGTGACTTTTATGTCCGAGGGAATACATATGAGGGAATTACAAGATAGGGGACAAAATCAGAAGAAAAATGTGGAATGAGGTTGCCTGGGGTAGATTTTGTCTTGTGTAGCCCTGAGAAGGTCCATATCAGAGCTTGTTGCCGGATTCCCTTTGCAGCCCCGGCTAACGTAGAGTCACAGAGTGATTTGGGATGGAAGGGACCTTTAAAAGTCAAAAAGTCCAACGTCCCTGCAGTGAGCAGGGACATCTCCACTTAGATCGGGTTGCTCAAAGCCCAGTCCAACCTGAACTTGAATATTTCCAGGGATGGGTCTTCTATGACCTCACTGGGCAATCTGTTCCAGTGAATCACCACCCTCATTGTAAAAAATTTCTTCCTTATATCCAGTCTAATTCTACCCTCTTTTAGTTTAAAACCACTACCCCTTGGCCTATTGCTGCAGGCATTGCTAAAAAGTCTGTTCCCACCTTTCTTACAGACTTCCTTCAGGCACTGGGAGGCTGCTATAGGGTCTCCCCGGAGCCTTCTCATCTCCAGGATGAACAACCCAACTCTCCCAGCCTGTCCTCACAAGAGAGTTGCTCCAGTCCTCTAACCAATTTTGTGGCCCCCTCTGGACCCACTTAAGCAGGTCCATGTCCTTCTTGTGCTGAGGACCCCAGAGCTGGGCACAGCACTCCAGGTGGGCTCTGACTGGAGCAGAGCGGAGGGGCAGAATTCCCTCTCAATCTGCTGGCCATGCTGCTCTGGATGCAGCCCAGGATGAGATTGACCTTCTGGGTTGCAAGTGCACTTTGCTGACTCATGTTCAGCTTTTCACCCACCAGTACCCCCAAGTCCTTCTCTGCGGGGCTGCTCTCCATCCCTTCACCCCCCAGCGTGCATTGATACCAGGCACTGCCTCAACCCAAGGGCAGCACCTTGCCCTTTGCCTTGTTGAACCTCATGAGGTTCACACAGGGCCACATCTCAGGCCTGTCCAGGTCCCTCTGTATCACATCCTTTCCCTCCACTGTGTCAGCTGCACCACACAGCTCGGCAAACTTACGGAGGGTGCGCTTGATCCCACTGTCTGTGTCCTTGAGGACAATATTAAACAACTCTGGTCCCAGCACTGACTCCTGAGGGAGGTGGCAGGTCCTGCTACAGCACGCTTTGTCTCCCCACACCAAGGGCTATTTTTTCTCTTCCAGTTACAGAGGGAGTCTGGATGGATTTGACGGGATTTGAGGGATTTGATCAAATGAATCGTGCTCCTGTAGGCCCTGCCTCTCAAGGTCTGAAAAGGGTTCATGTAGTTTAATAACTGCTAGTGCTGGCCATCAGCAGGAGAGGAGAACAGGGCTGGTGACAACACCATGAGGTCTGCCTCTCCTCCATGTCCAACCTGCAGAATAAATAGCCCAACACACCGTGTGTTGCCTGATCTAGTTGAGAGGCGTCCCTGCCCATGACAGGGAGGTTGGATCAAATGTTCTCTAAGGTCCCTTCCAGTCTAGGCCATTCTAGGATTCTATGATTATATGATACATGCCTGCTCATATGCCTCACCCGTTGCAAGTCTCACGTAGCTCGTTACGAGCTGCTGGGATGCTCTCAGCCACTTTCTGCTGGTAGTGCCTCTCAGGCATCTGTCCCCACCACGGCTGAGCGCCCCACGTTCTACAGGCCCCGTCACACGGGGGAAGTCAGGGCAGGCCGTTCATGATGCACATCCCTCCACTGCGGCTCAGGGAGGCACGGGAGTGGGTTTCCAAAGGGATCGAGCAATTAGAAGTGCAGGCAGGACACTGCTGGGCATTTTGAAAGCAACAGTCAGATCCAATTAACCTCCAGATCACGCAGAATGAAATCAGAGACCATTAGCAGCCTAAGCTGACTGACAGTCCCACATCTCTGCCTGTGTGTAAAGTGCTTAATGCCTTTAAAAGTCTCACCCCGCAGTGACTTCCCAAGGTTGCAGTGAGATTTCCCATGAATGCAGGGATGTCACTCCAGGCCAGGGGTCTGCCTGCCTCGCTTCCCTCCCTTGTACCACACACTGAGGGGCTGGGATGAACCTGCGTGGTGCCAGGGGACCGACTCTGGAGCAGAGGCACCATCAGCCCCAACCCCAAGTGATGCTGAGCTCATCGCCCTCGTGTCGCTGGCTCTAGGGGAGGATAAGTGCAACGGCGTGGGGCTGAGGCTCTCCCCAGCAATACCCGACGTATCTGTGAGCAGCTGATGGATGGAAAATATTGCCCAACAAAGAGGAGGCTTGGCTCACCTCTGATTCACTGACAGAAAAAAAGATCTGTAAGCAGTATTATTTGTAAGGAATAATTCAGGGTGCTGTAATATTTGCTCCTGTCTTTCTCTAAAAATGCATTTCCTTTCCAGCCCACGACTCTTCCAGGCAGGCTGGTCTTTCATCAGCAGATGAACATGTTATTCGTACCTCCGCGTGTGTGCAAGTATGTACAGGACTAGTTCTTCCTGAGCGAACACACACCTTTCCCAGCCCTGGCAGCATCTCAGTGCCTCCCTCCCCCCGCACTTGACAGATACAAAGAGCATTGTGTTCAGCAGCTCCCTCTGGGTAAAAAAAAAGCCATCTCGGAATGCTGGCATACACCAAGCTTGTTGGAAAGTGGAAATGCAACCAGGTGTAGTCATGGTGCTCCAGCCTGGATGCCAGCAACCCCAATCTCTTCAGGACAGACAATGTGCCCATGCTTGCTCCTGCCCAGGCTTCCTCATTTTCGGTGAGGTGAGCCTCCCTCCCGGAAAACAAACCCAGCTGTTCCGATTAAGAGCTCCCCTGAGTGCTGCTTGCAGCTGACTGCTCTCGATCAGTGTGCCGCTCGCACCACCCTGACTTGCCTCCAGTGCTGCCCTGTGCCAATCCCCACTGGTTTCAGTGGGGTTCACCTGGTGGGAGGAGGCTGGAAGATGGTGTCATCCCAGGTGTCATCTCTTCTCTGCTCTCCACAAAGCCCAGACCCCAACCAGGACACAAGGATGGCTTCCCTCTCTCTTCTTCCTTCCTAGAACTTGACTCAGGCTCTGGTTCAAGCAATGACCCAGAAACAGGCTCTGACCTCCACCATGAGGGAAGCTGTGAGTGTTTCTGGCAGTGGGGAAATTTCTGCTCATCTAGTGACATTCAGTCCTTGGGTCTTTCCCCAAATGTCTCATATCAGCACGGCCACATCCATCCCAGATATGATCTCATTTGGCCCAGCCTGTGCACCTGGTGGTGCCTATCTGGAGCTTCTTTATCAGTGTAGGGTCAAGGCAAAGGGGAAAGAGACCGGGCTCAGTGAGGCAGGGAGGAATTTGCATTTTGGCTTCAGTGACCACAAAACTTTCTCCACTGAGCGTGTCGGTGAACTAACAAATGGGTGGATATAGAAAAGGGACGTGCTGTAGAAAATGCCTTCGTGTCTCCATTCTCTCCCTGCCTCATCTGAGTTCTGGATGATGTGGAGAAAGTTGTATAAAGCCAAATGTGCCACCAGGTGCCACCATCTCCACTCCACTGCACTGCTGTAAGACACATGGGCTGGAGTGGCCATGGGGCTGCCCAGGGAGGCCTCTTGGCCTGAGGAAGATGGACTAGGGACTGCTGGGGTCTCAGCCGCCCCGGCTTTAGGGTCTGCCCCAAGGCTTTGCAAGGTACATATGGGGTCCCCCAGCTGTGGGGTGCTGCCCTTTTTGGCAGACCTAAGAATGTGGACCCAATGCCAGCGTTACCTGGTGGCAGGATGTCAATGCACCATGAATATGGCTATGCCAAAACGATAGGGGAGCCCCATAGCCCCATGAAAAGAATAATGGCCATGGCATAAGGAAGCAAGTTTTGCCCATTATCATGGGCTTTGGAAGCAAAATCACTCAGCAAAGAGGTTCAGAAATGATGTGCAAGAGAAATGACTATTTAAAAAATCACTTTCCCTAGTTAGGCTCCAAGTTACCAGCTCCAGGCATCACAGTGGGATGTGGAAAGGAGCCTTGTCTGTTCTTCTAGTTAAAATGAAAACCTCTTAAATGTCACCCAGTTTGCCCAAGACACAATGAACTGGCTGGCTTTCCATTGTTGTTATTTCTAGAGTGAGCCTATAGCTTCGTATTTGGAAGATCTTAACCAACCCTGTTGTTTATTTAGAAATAAAAGTGAATTGACATCAAAGGCACAGTTATTTTGGGCTTTTACTGCCAGGGTGATTTGAAGCTGACAACATGCAGCCTGGAACTATTAATATCTTCAGTCAGGCCAAAAGGAGGGAAGGAGGGGAAAGACAATTTTCTGCCTGTTAGGGACTATTAGTGGTTCCACACAGGAAGCCAAAAAAAAATTATATAGTACTATAAATTCTTCCATAAGCCACAAAACACCACAAATTTGCAGCTAATAAACCTGAAGATGCAGAGAGATTAGAAGCTGGAGATGGGACATTTGCTATTTCAGTCCCAGTGTAGTTTGAGATGTTACTGCTGTGTCCTGGGGGGAGATTTTCTGCAGCCTCTGATAAGCACCTGCATTTCCACCTGTCCTGTGCTGGCATCTAAGCAAGCTGCCAGTAAATGTAATTACCACTGCTGATAGTCATGCTGGTTACTGTGACCAAATGAAGCCCTGGGAATGATTTAATTGGTAGTCTGAAAGCCCAAGGGGGCTGTCGTGACCTCTTGCCTGGCACCAGCCAGACGGCTTTACCCTTATATCAAGGTCATGGCTTGTGGTTCAGCTGAGAAGAGCTGCCTGATTAGTCCAGAGTATGAAAAGTAACTCTACTGTTAGGTGCCATATTTCTGTTGTGTAGCATCAGCATAAACCCTGCTCTCCTGGTAGCAGCTAACACATAGGAGGAGTGTGGGACCTTCCCCAGCACAACCTGGATGATGAGATGCAGCAAGTGCTTGTAACATGGGAAAGGAGGGAAGGGGGATGATGCGAAAGGACCTAGAGCATGTGTCCAACTCCAGCCAGCCTGGAGCTGTGCACCCACCCCAAAACAGAGACATGCAAGAGAGGGATGCTCGAGTGCATACAGGAGACAGAAAGGACCTATCACAGGATTCATCTGCTAGTGTTTTAATTTGGGAAACTAATCACGTCCTAGAAAGGGCCATTTTTGGCAAAATCTAAGGAGAAGCCTGGCAGTGATGGAATGTGGCAGAGTTCATGGGCTTCCCAAAGGAGCAGAGGTGGACCTCCACACCGCGGGAAGGTTGTCAGGTACTAATGGTACCTGATTGCTGCCAGGAGCAGGCAGCAGACTCTGTACCTGGATCCATTCTGACAGCCTGGCCTGGGAACATCCCAGCTTCTCGCTTACATGGTGCTGCACTGTTTTATGGGGTTTACGTGGCACTGAAAGGTCTATTGCTGGGCTGAGGGGACCTGTCTGTAGGTCATGCCTTGTACACCCGCAGCCACCAATCCTTCCTTGCACAGCTCTGTTCTCCATTTAAAAATGCAGCAGTGCCCAGAATGTGTCTGTTCCAACCAGCATTTCTGTCTGTTCTCTAACTGACGAAGGTACCGGATTAAATATGTTTTCAATTCTGTTTGATTTATTTAACAAGGTTGAAATACGCCTTTGAGAACGGGATCTCGTGGGGGGTCCTGGAAGCACAGGCGTTGCCATGCACATATCGTTTACAAGACACAAAAGGAGCTGACCACAAAGCAGAGCAGCGGGGACCTCGGTCGCTGGGATGCACAGACAATAACCATGGGGCTGATGACTCAGGCAGGGGAGGCACGGAGAAGGCTGCTGCACTTGGCTAGGCAGGGGAAGAAGGAAGGCTCGAGGAAGTCTTCTCTACAGCAGAGCGCTTCCGAACTGTGGGAAGGGAGCTGGGGACCTCTGCCTGCCCCTCAAGGTGCCCAAGTTGCTGGTGACCGGCCCCTGGACCCCCACATCATGCCGCCGCGGAAAGGAGGGAGCGTGGGGTGGGGGCAGACCTACTGTGCATCAGCATATCCATGGTGAACACACGCCCGCAGCTTCCCTCTGCTGCCATTTCTGCTGCCTGTGGTGTCTGTTCCTCTTTTTCACAGGCAATCAGGTCACTCTCACATGTTCCTAGAGGCTGAGACTTCCCTCCTCCTCCTCTGGCACGTGCAGCAGCTCCTGCTCAGCTGCTCTTTGGCAGAGTCTGTGTTTGAGGGGAGGGATTCGAGCAAAATGAAGCCCCAGGAGCCAAAGGAGTTGGGGCACAGCAAGCATGGCTGGAGACCACGGGGTTGGAAGTTTGCTGTCTGTCACTGCAAAATCAGTGGCTCCAGGGAGGGGGAAGCTGGGCTGGCAGGGTCCAAGAGGGGTGATGTGGGGGTTTGGTGGGGCAAAGGGAGAGTAGGCAGAGTCTTGCCAAGGAGGTGAGCATTGCAGTGGAGACAAAAATCTGTGGAAAAATGCTCCAGAACTACCTTTTCACTTTCTTTTTTCTTTATAATCTTGCAAACTATCCTGTCTGTTTGGGGTCACGTTCACCCAAAGCTCAGAGCCTGGTTGGAAGGTACCCGGCTGGTTCAGAGCTGGAGCTGCATCAGTGAGGACACATTTCTGGCAGTTCAGGCTTCTGCTCTTAGGAGAGAAGTTGCAGCAAACTGGGACCAGTTGGCCCAAGGAGACTGCAGGAGGGAAGTGTCTGGTCCCCATGCTCCCAGGCAGTGCTTTGTCCAACTGCCAATTCCGTTTTACAGGTGGCTTTCTCTGTTTGGCAAAGTAACTTTCCCTTTACATGATGATCGGAGCAGGCAATGAACTTTATAGTTCTTGGACCAGACACAGGGATCCACGCAATCGCGGCTCTGAGCTGTGGTCCCTCCTTCCAAAAACCACCTGCCCCTTTCTTTTCTGCTCCCAGGCAGTGCTTTGTCCAACTGCCAATTCCGTTTTACAGGTGGCTTTCTCTGTTTGGCAAAGTAACTTTCCCTTTACATGATGATCGGAGCAGGCAATGAACTTTATAGTTCTTGGACCAGACACAGGGATCCACGCAATCGCGGCTCTGAGCTGTGGTCCCTCCTTCCAAAAACCACCTGCCCCTTTCTTTTCTCCATTGCCCGAAATCTGGGCACCCTCTGCTGAAGTCCTCTTCCTCCTCTTACAGGGCAGGGGTGGGACCGTGGAGCTGAGCTGGCTCTCATGAGGTGCCTGGGGACACACAGCAGGGCTGGAGGATCAGGATGCTGAGGAAGGAACAGAGCGGCTCGGTACAGCAAACAGAACATTCTTGGAGGATTTGAAGCCATCAGCTACTTTGGGAATTGCACATACTGGGATCAGCACCAAGAGACTGCACGAAAGGTTTCAAATTAAACATGCTAGTGGGGGCAAATGCTACCTGAGGAGGAAGGTAACACTTGGCAGACAATTGTCCAGGAGAACAGCAAAGCCTGCCTGGGTATAAAAGGGTTAAACAACTCTTGTATGAGCTGTGGTGGAGATATTTCCCATTTTCTTCTTCCTGCCGTCATTGCCTGAGGTGCACTTTATATTAAATTTTTTTTTCTTTTTGTCCCATAGAAAATCCAACTCTCTGGAGGAGTTGGTAGGTTCCAGCTCTGCTCTGCATTTACAGACTCGACTAATTACCCGGATAATAGGGCAGTGCGCTGCGAAAGCCTGTGGTAAGGGCATTTCCTGTGAGGCAAGGTTAGGCAGATAGAACGCCTGGAGCCACAGGGTTTTGGAGTCAGCCCTTCTGGGAGACGTTTTTAATTTATTAGCGCTATTTTTCAAAAATAAATTAAAAGGTTTTTAAATGAATGGAGATTTGCGCTCTCCAAGTGATTTATCTCCTTTGTCTGAGGAGCAGAGGAGCTGGCAGGGATGTGTATGGGGAGGGAGAAGTCAGAGAGATAGGAAGCAGCGGGGTCATCTCAGGCGGAGGGGATGGGCCCTCTCCAAACTGCTTCCCCCTCACATCCATGTCATCTGGAGATGCCCGAATAAACAGAGGAGCGATGCTTTTGGGGCAGATCATTGTATTTTGGCCATAGCCTGAAAGCCTTCAGCATTTTGGGCTGGTCCTGGGGAGCAGCCATTTGTTTCCCATCCCTGTCACCCTGGAGCCACCTTAGCTCTGCCACGGGCTGGGGAGACAGGACACTGCCAAGACATGTTTTCGCTGTCTGCCAAAGTCAAGGTCTCATCTGGCTGGGCAGAGAAGAGCCCTGGCCCCTGTTTTCGGTTCAGCCCATGCTCAATATATGTGGGGCACTCGGCCATGTCCATGGACAGGACCACTGTGAGGGCCACAGCTCTCCCTTTTCCATTTCTCCCTGTGTCTCAGCAGCTCAGCTGATTGGGGGATACGTGATGGCTTTCGTGATCGGAGACCCTGCACGTACCCACGGCAGGGCACTGCCAGCCCATCCGCTCCCGAGAGTGGAGACTTGCCAGAGCTGCTGTCACCTGCCTACCCCGTGTCTGAGGCTCCAAGCACTTGCCTTGATGGGTTTTCTTACCACATGTGTGTGGCAGCTGGTACTCAGGGCCACACCTCCTCACCCTACTTGGGCAAAGCAGTCCTAACGGGAGAAAACCACACTTTTTTCTTTGTCCCCATGTGTTGCCTGATCTATTTGCGAGGCATCCCTGCCCATGACAGGGAGGTTGGATTAAATGATCTCTAAGGTCCCTTCCAGCCTCGGCCATTCTGTGATTCTATGATTCTTTTCTCCAAGGCAGATCTCCCAGCCCAGGGGCATTTTCAGTGAGGTTTTGGTGGAAGACTTGGGAAGAAACATGCAGGAACCCCTCCACTCCTTCAGCTGCTGTCTGGGGTCTGCCCTGGTTTGCCATGGGAACATCGGCAAGGTTGAGGGCTCCTAATAGCAGTCAGGCTGGGAAATGCTAAATGATGGCTTATGTGAGCTGGTGTTTGGAGCTAGAACTTGGAGCCAGCTCTGAAATTCAGCTTTAATAATCAGACGCTCTCCCCATGGCTCTCTGTGAAGTGCTGTATACACGTGCACACAGACACACACACACACACACATGTAAATATATACATATTTGGCTGCATAGTTTCAGGTCACCTACTCCTTTCATCCCTTCATCTTGCAGAAACAGTGACTTGGGGCTTGGCCGTCTGTGGGGAATTCATGCATTCACCTTCCTCTCCTGAGCTGATCTGTGGAATATTTATATTCCAGGGAAGCAGAAGGCTAAATTCAGCATTATCACAATCTGGCTATTGAGGTCCGAGTCAAGCACTACAAGGCATGAGGCAAATGTTCATCAGCCTTCAGACTGTGTTTGGAGTGGCTGCAAGGCTCCAGAACCTTAGGACATTGGTCAGCTTTCCAGAAGAAGGTGGTAAGGAGGAAACCTGAGCACACCACCAGTGTCACTGTGGAAATTCACGTCACAAGGATCTGCCCATGAGAAATACTGTCCTCAGAGTGCAGTGGGGAACTTGGCTCCTGTACTAGCACCATGCAAGCCTTTGGATGACATTTTCTCCTTGCTCCTCCTCTGAGAACACAGCCCTGCCTCCCACAGCACTGCGCCCCCAGGCCTGAGTACAAGGTCAGAAAGTTTCCAAGAATCAACCTCTGTCACTGCGTGTTGATGCTCCTGGGTGCAGCTGACTTCTCTTTACGTCAACTTTTCCATAATCATCCCACTTTACCATGCTTATGCTACAGAACGGGTATGATACAATCCCCCTCCCCTTCTTGCATTGTTAAAGATTGAGAAATTAAGTCCAACATAACCAGGAAATGTAAAAGTTAAGATTCTTCCATCTGAGTGGCAGGAAGCTCCAAGTTTTACAGAACACATTAAATGGCTTAAAGGGCATTGCACTACAGGTTTTGCAAGGCAAAGCAGGAGGAGCGAAGCAATGGGAAGAATAGTGCGACTGGAGGCTCAGCCCTTGACACGTCTTGCTCCTACTGCTTGCAAAAGATGGTGTTTCCCTCGACTTTTCTTTTCTCCTTCATTTCTGCACCACCCCCCCCCCCCATCCCAAGCCCTCTCAGGATTACTCCACCCCACTGCACCAGGTCCAAACGCTTCCCCTTGGCCACAGATCTTCCCCCCTGGTCATGCCTATGGATCACTGGTACTCAAAATCTTCATGCCCAGTTGGCCCTGCTCCGCTCACCCTGCTCTGCATCTCCTACAGGCACCTCTGAGATTACACCTGATTTAGAGGATGTGGTTCCTTACCTAAAGGGGCTACAGGAGGAACGTGTCACATAAGGACATTTACACTCTCATTTACTCTGTGTCTTTTGGAGAGGGCTGAAAAATGCCAAGTATCACGCACTTTGACCATCTAATACCTGGTTTTGTGGCCCTGCAATGCGTGGGCTTTCTTCCCACAGCCCTGCAGGCTTGGTCTGTGTCATCTCTCATGGGAACTGGTGAGGGAATCTCACTGGGTTTCAAGGCTATTTCGAAACCTAATTGGGAATCTGGCCAGAGTGGCTCTGACTTGCTTCCAGCCTGCCTGCCCAGGTTTCCTTCCCAGGAAGGGGAGATTGGGGGGGCTGGTGAACAGCCAGATCTTGCTCTGATCCTGGGGCTGCTTTCTCCAGCTACATGCTAGTGTTGGAGTGTTTGAGGCATGATGGGCGTTTCACATCTACCTGCCCCTTCATCAGCATGGAAAACAGAGCTGCTCTGACTCTGTACCTGCCAGAGCTGACTCGTGAACATTAGCTGCAGGTCAATGCAGGGGAAACATAAAGTCATTCATCTGGCTTCCCTTTCTAGATTTGCTGCCCTCCTAAAATACCAGAGCCAAATTCTCTTCAAGAACAGAGATGCTCCACTGGGATCTATTGCAGAAATGACAGGACTCTGGGTAGGTGTCAGGTGTGGTTGTGCAAAGGCAGGCTACACAGTGCCGAGATCAGCAGGGAGCAGTGGGTGCCATTTCTCTTGAAGTTTTGGTCACGTTTGATAAAAATAGAAGTTTCCTTGTCTAGCTGAATGTGAGAAGAAACATTTTCCTTAGGGGAACAGAGGCTTCTGCACCTAAAACCTCCAAAGCTTTTCTGAAAAGCCCAAAACGATTCTTTTCCTCTCAACTTCTACATTTCTTCAACTACTGTGCCTGGCTTATAATCAGCATCTGGCCACAAATACTCATTTTAGGAACCCTGGAGAAGTTTCTTTCTTCACCAGCTTCTCTTACCATCCTGCTGCCTTCCAGGAGGTAACGCCCACGGGGTAACTGAGAGCACGGTTTGGCCTCCACAAGCCGAGAAAACGTGCTAAGTGCTGTCAACAGAATGTAATCATAATTCGAGTTAAAGGGTATGTGTGGAGATTGTAATAGTCTCCACATGCACAGGAGCTGAGAGGTGGTAGGTAGATGCAAGTCTAGCAGCTTGGCTGGACTGTTACAGCCAAGTGCTTGGGTTTTTTTTGCCACAAAGTTTGGCCAGCTTTGGTCCTTGGGGCAGATGAGTGCTGGAGATAAATATGAGGGAGGCGGCTCCACTTGAGGAACAACATGTTCCTTGAAGATCGGTGACTTGAAATACTTGCTGGCCTCGAGGTGAGAACCAGATGCTCAGACCAAAAGGAGCAAAAGGCATTTCACTCATTTCTGAGGACACTCCAGTATGGTCATATGTTGAGGAGAGCCTGGAGATCCTGCCCCCAGCACTGTCCTTGCAGCTGCAAGCAGCTCATGGAGGATGGGGGCTGTGGGTTACCCACTTGCACAAGTCCATCCAAGCCTGGACACAGCGCTCAGGCAGAGCCCTGCTCCAAGGGGACAACTTCTGGAGGTCCAGTACTTCCAGGGCTGCCTGGTCAGCAGGGACAGGACCTCCACTTCTGCAACCCTGCAGAGAGCCACACAGTGCTCATGTCCCTGCGGGGACTGAGAGCAAGCGAGGGAGATGCTGAGCTCCTCTGAATGCTGGGTGACACCTCAGAGGGGCAACAAAAGACAAAGAAAATGCTTGAACAGGAGCAGAGGGGAAGAGAGGGAAAATGAGCTTTCAGCACAGGTATCTACGGAAACTGAATTATCTCCCAGGTCAATGGAAGCCCTTTAGTATTTCCCACAGTAAATAAGGGACCAGTTTCTTCTCCTGCAGCTCCATCCTTCTTGGGAGGGGCAGCAGGGTGGTTTTACCCACCTTGGCTGCAGAGTAAGGTGGTTCTGATGTAGGCTGCGATGACGCTGCGTGGTCTGCTTGGGTTAAAGCCCAAACACAGTTTTCTTCCACCAGCAAGTCCTCCACTCCTTCCTGCAACTTGCCTGCCTTTGTGCTGCCTGGATGCCATGACTCTGCCCTCATGTATTTGCCTGGGCCCACCAGAAATGACTGGGGAGAAAGCCAAGCTGGCACAGTGACAGTAGAGACCCTTGGGTCACCAGAGGAGATCATCCAGCAACCTCCCTTCCCACATCAACCCTGGCACGGTTCAACCTCTCCCCAGCTGAGCCCATCTGGGTGGCCCCGGGATGTGCCAGCCTTAAAGTAAGAGACAATATGTGTCATGGTCCTGCCCCTGAGGAGCGTGTCAAGGGACCGAGGGCTTGTCTGATGCTTCCACTCTCACCCGATTGCTGTTGCTGTCACCGTGCTGGGCACAGACAGACCCTGAGTGGCACTTGAATGCTGGGAAGTGTCACCTCTTTTTGCTGTGACCCAGACCCCCCTGCTTTGCCCTGGCAAGGAGCCAGGGGCCTGACTCTGACCCCAACACTTGCATGGAGGGACACGTTTCTACAGAACTGGAGGCAACAGGCACCTCTCCCAGTCTTTCAGAGCTTTGATTTGTTTACTGCTTGTTTGTGTTTCCTCCTAGGCCAGAGCATGGCACATGGGACCCAAGCAATTCATATTGCTGTCAAAGGCGCAGTGTGAGCAAGGCAAGGCCGTCAGATTTATGCTTCTGAGTTCAGGGTGACTTGTCTACTGCTGATGAAGATGTGTCCTGGAGGAGAGTTTCCCATCTCCCCCTGAGGTTTCCTGACACATTGCCTCCCCAGCCATGCCAAGAACATGGTGCGGGATGAAGTCTGATGTCTATGGGTGATGCCAGGAAACATGAGACCATCTCGAAGAGAGATATTCCACAGATCCCCCAGGATTTTACCAGTCTTGAACTCAAAGCCAGACCCTCATTTTGGTGGAGTTAGGTGTTTAGGAGGCTTTGGGACCATGTGCATATGATGAGAAGGTGGGGATGCTCCCTGAGCAGGGCATGCATGCAAACTCTCTGGATTGCACCAGGACTAGACTTGTATTCAGGACCTCAGAACCCCCTCCCAACCCCTCTACCCACATGTGCAGCTGCACCACAGCCAGAACAACTTGTACAGACTCAGGAAGAAAGTCTGGTCTGCCACGACTCCAGGAAGCATCGTGCCCTGGGTTAGTGCCCTCAGAATGTGGTGACAAGTGAATGTGCAGTGGAGCTGACCCAGAGACGCCAGACCTTTCCTGCACACACTAACATTTTTGGAAAGAGGAGAAAATAGATGACTCACAGGGTTTCCAAGTTGTGCAGCCCATCAAACCCGTTGGCTCCCAGGCTTTGGATCCGGTTGTTGTGCAGGTGCCTGTGGGCAAAACAGAGATGGTCAGTGGAGGTGCAAGCTGAGCCACGGCACAGGGACATCCAGCAAGCTGAGCTCAGCCTGGGCTGGGACAATGAGTGGCGTTGTGGGGTCTCTCTTGCCCCGTGAGAAACAAGCTAGGTGCAGTAATGCAGAGCAGCTACTGAGCTCCCATTTCTCCCAGGAAAGCCAGGCTGACACAGGAGTTTCCCCAAGATCTCCACTTTTACAGCTGCCAGGTGACTTTGGATGAACATGCTTAAGCAAGAAGTGTAAAGGAACACCCTAGATCTCACCTTACACTGGGCCCAACCCTACAAAGTGCTGTGCGGCTTCAAAAGCTGTGCATGGGCGCTGAGTGCTACTTAAGGACACAGTCGTATTTGGACTCTTCAGAGCCTTAGCAGCAGCTAGAAGGCTTGGAGTTCAAAATCATCCTGTTAGTCACAGTTTATTATCTTGCAAAAAAATCGAAAATGCTGCCAGTTCCTGGATTAGTTCCACAATGATTGCAGTGAAAGTTGACTTCAGTTTAATGCTTCAGAGTGTCTGGCTGAGGTGCGGGGGCCATGCGACAGGCTGATGCACATTCTCTACACTAAGGTAGCATTTTTTCCCCTGCGTCCCTTCATCCTGATGCTACCTGCCAGGAACACCTAGTGCTTAAGGGCTCTGGACCTCCCAGCCTTAATGCTGGTGCTGGAGAGCCATGTGCTGGGGGGCCCTGGCTTGCAATGTCACCTGGGGTATTTTTGCCTTGGAAGCTCCCCAGGTGATGAGTTTCTCTGGAATCCCATCTGCTGAGTTCTCTGCTTCTATGGGATCCTTACTCCCATGTTTCAGATTTTTGGCAAACTCAAGACCTTAATTCCCGGATTCTTCCACTCTGATTGTCAGGCTGTGTATGTGTGTGCACATCTGAACGTTTTTGCCATCTGGCTTCCTTTACAGCTGGTGGGAGCCACATGGCTCATTGCGCATTTCTATCTGAAATCCCACTCAAGGGCACCTTGAAGTCTTTACAGAGAGACCTGGGAGCAATCTGAGGAAAGTCTACTGAGAAACGGAAGACAACACGCTGCTGCCCAGCCTCTGCTTAAGCACATCATTGATGTCCATCCTTGCACTAGGGTGGTCTATGAGGAGAAATGTCCACCCAGGTGGTAAGGTCCTCTGGCGCAGGACACCCTCTTTGCTCTCTGTCAGAGGAGGTTTCCTCATTAGTTCATTTTACTCTTTTCACACAGTACCACGTGGTTAATCCGCTGCCACACCACTTGCCTTTGGGGTCCTTTTCTCCCTTGCCCACGCTCAGGGACGCACCAGCCTTTGTCCAACACTGCTGCCTCCTTCCAAGAGCCTGGGGGAGACTCCACATTGGCAGGTGGATCAATGGCTTTTTCGTTATTTGCTGCTTGATCTAAATCTGTCTCAGCTTGAAAAATCTCTCACTCCACCTGGATTCAAGCGTGAGCTGTTTGGCTGAGCACCGGCAGCTCCCGCTGCCAAATATTCTGGGGTAAAACAGGAGGGAGCTGGGAGCGGAGGAACAGCCAGGCTCTAGGGCAGTTCGGTAGGGGCTTGCAAAACAGAAACCAGCCCAAGATGGATGTTTGCTGTTGGGATGAGAACATGCAAACATTTCAGAGGAAGGGGAAGGGAGGGGGAAGATGTGTGATAAAATGTGTTTTCTCTCTTGGGCAAATGGCAAAAAAGGAAGTTGCCTCCAAGAAAATTTGGTTTAAATGTGACTCTCAGAGGAGAAAAGAAGCTGAGATCAAACCCCGAATCTTGCAGGAGACATTTCTTCTCATGACAAGATAAGAAGTTCAAGTCCAGGTGGTTTCCTCTATCAGATGTTACGGGGTAGCTTCAGATCACATTTCCCTTACTTCACTTGGCACTTCCAGTGCCAGACGGTGCCAGGAATTTTGGGTCCCTTTGAGCACTGGGCACCGCATTTGGCAAAGAGAAGGTTTAGATCTGGAGTTTCTCCGTCCGTAATTGCAGCAGGAGGTGCCACAGGAACCCTCTGCCCCATACCTCTGCCTCCTGAGAGGGGGTAGCATGGGGAGAACCAACGTGCTGAGTGCTGTGAAGATGTGAACTCCTTGGAGGTTTATTGGGGTGGTGCAACAGGACATCTCGTCTTGGACATGCGGAGCAGCTGCCTGCTATCCCTCAAGTCAGGCAAGGAGACAGAACAGAAAAGCAGTCACCTGCTGTGTTTATATTTGGCTCTAAAGTGCTTTGTTTGGAGGCAGAGTAATGAAAATCATCAGAAGGATGCTCTTTGTTGGTGAGAAAATTATGAGCAACCAAAAAGGAAAGTTATAAAAAAATTTGCTGTCCAAGCTGAACTCTAGACTAGTTTTTACTCAACCACACGGCAATAATAGAAACAAGAGAGCTGAAAAGGTAAACACTTGAAAAGACATTCCTTTCTTCTATCCTGCCTTATTTTTTTCTCCCCGAGTAAACAATTTTTAACAAGTGGAATTGCAACATCTCCTGTGTTTGTCAATTTGAGCTTGGCCCACATGACGATATATTCTGCTCTGTAAATTACAGCTGGTTTGATAGCAGCTCAAGATACTTGGTTCTGGGCTATAAAAAAGTCCTCTTGGGATGCAAAGCCATGAGAACTCTTTAAGCCCTTGCTATTGGAGCTAGTGTCCACCACTGTCCTCAGTAGGATCAACGAGTTTTGAGATCTGTGGATCTCCCTTTCCAGGTCAGCATCACAGAGTGGGGCTGCTTTGGGGCAGTGAGCTGTGAGAGCAGCTTTGCTCAGGAGGGAGCACAACAGTCATTGCTTTCCTTTCTTTCTTTCTTTTTTTTTTTTTTTTGTGGGCAGGCATATAGACTGTTTTTTAGTTACGCCCCTCCATTAGGAAACAGAGGTCTCTTTGCAAAAGCAATTGTCATGACAGACGTCTGGCAAGGTGGCAGACAGTCTACCCTGTGTGCCACCACACGTCACGAGCCCACACCGCTGCTGAAAGGCAGCAGCTGCCGAGTGCCGAAGGGCAACAAGCCCCCAGACAAGCTGGGGAAAGGGGCTTCATTGCGGTTGATGTCTCAGGTGATGGGACTTCAGAAGCACACCAACCCAATCCTCCAATTCATTTGTGGCCCTCACCTTCCAAAAGCACAATAGTTTCTAGGAGGAAGATTTTCTGTCCTTGGCAACAATTTCTTATCCAAATTGGGCATCAATGAGATTTTTCCCAATAATCCCTGCAGCACTGCTCATTTCTATTTCACTCCCCTTTCCATATTTTTTTTTTCTGGTGGATTAAAAGATCCTGGAGAACAGTCTTATACTGAAATGAGAGACAGCTCAACACAGGCATTAGCACTGCAAGCTCCAAGTCTGGAAATGCCACCTCCAAGGGGATAGGGCACCTCTGTCTTTTGTCTTACGCACAAAGGAAAAGCAGGTTGTGCTAAATACTGGTTTGATAGTGGTGCTTCTCTAGATGAACAAGTGAGTAGACTGCGAGGAAAGGGAAATTATATTACCTCTGCATCATGCCCTGGTGAAACGTGCTTTGGAAGGTTAAATGTATTTCTGGTACATTGTTAACTGGATGATGATAACTTGGAACGGGTGCAGGGAAGAGCAATATAAATGATCCAAGGGCTGGAAAAAACTAGGAAGGAGATTTAGAGAACTCAATCTGTTTCGCTTATTAAAAATAAGATCAAGGGGATGAGTGTAGTGTAATGTATAGGACTCTTCCTGGTTAGAAAATGGGTATTAAAATGGTTCTGTGATTTAATGGAGAAAAGAATAATAAGAACAAATGTCTGAAGTCAAAGCCAAAGAAAATTCAAACGGGAAATATAAGCTTTTTTTTTTTTGTTAACGCTAGGGATGATTAACCACTGGAACAAACTACAAAGAGAAGCGGTGGATTCTCTATCACTTTCATTTCTAATGACTTCATTTTTTTCTTCTCAAAAAGGACAAATGCAAACATTTTCCATCAGCTATTTCCATTAGATGATTTGAACTAAGTTCAAGTCTGACATGATATGAATTCTCCTACTGGACCAGCCATTGCCACAATGAATTTCCATCTCTGTTGTGGCAAATCTGTCGTTTCCTCAATTTAGCCATGGACAAGTAAAGAGACATAAATCATAAATGGTGCAAATTCCCATGGATTATTTCTGACAGTGAAGGACTTGTCTGGTGAAGAATAAAGCTCGATCAGGAGTGACATTGTCAGGGGCGTGTTGGACGCTCTTCCCTTCTTCCTCAAATGCTGGAAAGAGAAACTCACCCTTGCTGAGGCAGCACGCTTGGTGCTCAGAGAGAAAAGGCAGTTTTGGAAATTCGAAGGCCCAAGAATGGGACCCAGATGTTCCAGGTGTTGTTGTTCTTAGCGATAATGAGTTGCACATGCCTGGCACTCCCTGCCAACACTGATGTTCCCAAGAATGTCTCAGAGAGGAACTTGTTAACTCCCTTGTGCAGGTGAAGGCAGAGATGCACAGGTCCATCCCGATGGTGACTGAACAGCCTGGGCTTTGTTGTGCTGGGGATCTCCCAGTCCCACTGAAGTCAGCTGAAACTGCTGGTGCTCAGCTCCCCAAGAAAGCAGGGATGACATGTTTGGCATTTGCTCTCACGCAGGGAGGGCACTGAGCATCAGTGGGCCCTTTTGAAAGTTTTGGCCAGAGTAATACCAGAACAAGGACCAAGATGGGAATGGGAACCTAGGAGTCTCAGAAACTAGTTTTCTGCTCTAGTCACCAAACTCTGCTCTTAGAGAGAGAGCTCCATCACGTCATAATGTGATAAAAATGTAAGAAAGAGAAATTCTACTGAATATCTTTTGTTTACTGTCTTCTGATATCAACACATTTACTTGCAAGGTCTTGCTGGGTGACCTAGGAAGGAAGTACTTGCAGGTGTGTGGTTTTTCCTTGACAATAAAAGAGCAGCTGAAATTCAGGTTGCATGAACGCTGCAGAGCAAGGGAAAACCAGCCTTATGTGAGCATATACAGTAACAGGATTTTAAATACCTTCAAGAAGGGGGTCTTAGTGTTTAGTAGCTGCCAAAAAAGGAAATCAAATGATAGGGATGGCTAGAAAAGAGAAAACGGGCCACGGAATGGCATCATGCCATTGTATAAACTGGCATTCATTCTTATCTTTGCTGTGGCGTGCAGTTCTGGTCTCTCCATCCCAAAGGTGTGGAGGAACAAACGAGTGTGGCATGTAGATGAACTTCTGATTGTGAAAGAGCTAACTGGATGGGGACTGGAAAAGCTGTGATGAGGGAAGGGTATGACAAACAGTGACGGCACAGAGGAGACAGTGACAGAGCATGAGAATTAGAGGCCGTTAAGCAAAACTAACTGGTAGTGGCACGAAAACAACTTTCCCCCAGTTGTTGTTTTCAAAAGTTTGTGTGCAGGTAAACAAGGGCCAGGGCCAGATGACAGGAGTGGAGCCTCTTTTTTTGCATTATGGGTACAAGTTAACTCACTGGCTCCAAGCTCACTGCACGTGGGGCAGCAAATGCTGGGTCCTAGTGACAGAGGGATGCTCAGCATTGCAGGAATGTTTGGGTCAGTGGGGTTTCTAGGAGCTAAGGCTCCCTGTGCACCCAGAGAGAGAAGGATCTGGGTTTTGACCACATTTGCTCTTACTTAAGGGATTCTCTGTCACGTGATGAAAGGAAAACCAGCCAAAAACTTCTCAAGTCAGGTCCATTATTAGGGGGCTGCAGAGCAAACCTCTCTACTGCCTGGTCTGGTGAGGAGTGGTCACTCCGGCTCTATGCTCCATCCACATCCCAGTATCTCTGCTGAAAGTCCCCACAGCTCCTCTGGTGGCACCAGGCAAGAAGGGAACTGCAGCCCATTGCAGAGATGTGGCAGCAAGGACACATCTGCAGTGTTGGGGGAATTCCTGGCTACGGTTCCCGAACTCATCCATGTCAGGCGTAGAGGACTCCTCTGGGGACCAGGGACGAAAGAGGTGCTGTGATTCCGGGTTTGAGAGTTGAATTTCTGCTGAATTCAGCTGACAGAGGAGGCACTAACAAGAATTGCTCTCATGCACTTTATCAGCCTGTCAGCACAGCAGCATGGGGGTTTCAGATGCTCACTTCTGAATGAAAAATCTTTTATGCCCCAGAAAGAATATGCTTTTTGTAAAACCCCCTTTGCTTCATATAACTCGTTAGCTGAAAAATATTCAGAATTATTTCTTCTTAGAGATGCTAAGGCACATTCTGTCCTGAACCATCTCCTAGATGATCTTCAGTATTCTATTTTCATGAGCCACCCTGATCAAACCAGCCATCGCCCTCCTGCCGTCAGCAGCCGAATGCCAACATCGCAGCACACGGAGCTGTTGTTATCAGAGCTGGGGAAGGATGGTGCCAATTAGTGAGACTCAAAGGTAAATCATGAGTGATCTACACAAGGCTCTGCTTACTGAACACCCTGCAGTCCTATCTAGAAACCTGCAGCAGCAGTAGAAGGGAATAAAATCAAGGAATTTCTCAACAGAGTTGTAATTTATTAGCATAGGCTGAACCCCTTAACTTGTTCAAGACTGAGTCTTGTATATTCTGATGCAGGGTGATCACCCGCTTGTCTCATAAAGGCCCAAGGTGAGTGGAGGAGGAAAGCACATCTCTGCACCTGGGAAGGTCACGATCTCAGCTCTGGGCAGCCCTGTCCATGAGTATTAATCAGGCTGTAGGTGAGATTCCCCTGTGCTCCTCCAACATCTGCTCTCGGCTCTCCTCCCCCAGGTGCTCATTTTGATGTCTCTCAGGCTAGAATTTTCCCCGATGCTTGTGATAGCTCTTCTCCACCTATATCCAAATTCACAGATTTGCAGAGGAATTGCATATGTACCATCCGCATCCTGGTGAGGAAAGTCTCTACTGCCCAGCTCAGCTGGCTTTGGGGGGTGTTGGCTTCGCAGCTTGGTGCCTGAGTCTGCAGCAGGGAAACGTCCCTGGCAGGGGCACAGAAAGAGCATGGGGTGACTTTCCACTGCCTGCTGCTGACAAGGGTATGCATGGAGGCATGGGAGAGATTTATGGAGCCAGTTCTGCCAAACACTTGCAATCCCACAAAAATTTAGCATCGTGTCCCACAGTGCCTGGCAGGATCGCACATATGTTCCCTTCCAATTGTCTGTGGTAGGACATTATTCTCTCCCTTGTGACCTAATGGTCAACGACTTTTATTTCTTGAGCTTGCATGTTTAATTAAGGAATTGCTTCTCACCCAAAGCATGGGATAAGCTAGAATGAAAGCAGCATGTTCTTGAGACTGAAATAAAACCCCAAATGTCAGCTCACCCGCTGTGCTAGCTATTAAAGCTGAATGAAGTGGTTGCATTATGATGGTCATGGGATGCCTTGTAGAATGAACACTATTGTGGGTGAAAACTACTTATTTGACATTTCTCAAGCTGCTTTTAGCATTTCTCCTAAATAAGCCTTTATGCTTTGTCTAAACAGCTGAAGTTGATGGTTAATAAAACTCTGGACTCTGCTTTGTCCAAGCACTTTTTATGCTAGATAGCCTCAGTAAACACTTTAAATTTTGACAGGGAAATAATTGCTAAACTTTCACTGAGGCACCACATGCTGAGGTTACTTAACACGCTGGTATCAGTACATATTGCCAAACTGAAATGTGGCATTTCACATAAATGTTGGCAATCACACCTGACCTGATAGTCAACCCCCAAAAAGTAACAACCAGCCGATTTGCACGTGTAAACGTCCTTTTAAAAGCTGGATAATACACAAGGCTCAACTGATGGAAAGGATGTACCTTCCAGCGTCACTGCCAAAGACATCGCTTTGCTTTCTGAGCACAGGCTGCAGAGGGTTTTAGGGTCTCGCTGCTGGTGGAGCAGATGCTTCCCTCCCAGGGCAGATCCCTTCTGGGAGCAGCATCGCTCTCTGCATTGCTCTGAGCGCTCTCAGTAAAATGTTGGTAATGCAAACTGGACAGCAACTGGGGCTGTGATCGCTGCAAAGAACAGTTATCTGCTTTTATCATCATCATCATCATCACCATGGCTAGGCTTCGCGAATGAAGATAAGGGACAATTATCATAAAGTCACACAGATAAGCATGCACAGGCTTGGACAAGGTGCTGAGGTCAGACCTTTTGTTCAAAATTTTCACAAACACAAGAGTGAAGCTTTTTGGTGCTTGAATCTTCAGGGAACAACAACAACAACAAAAATCTACTTTTTGTTTCCAGGTACTGATTTTTTTGAAAATGCAAAGCATTTTTTTTTTAATTATACTGCTGAGCTCTTAGGCTCTTCAGTGAAAAATGGAGAAAACATGGCCAAAAAATATTAAATCGAAAGAAGCAATTTTAACAACTCACATCAAACAGTGGGGATTCCTTGACTCTTGTGAACGAAACCTCTGCCTGCCACCCCAGCAGAAAAAAAATCTGCTTCTGTTGAGTGACCACCGGGTCCTCCCATGGGAGGACCTGGTTTGCTGGGCACGGTCAGCACCTTGTCCCAGCTGGAGGATGCCGCGACTGCGAGGGAGTAACAAGCAGAGAAGGCTTACAGCACCACGAGGCTGCTGAGGTTCTGGAAGGCGTAATCGGGGATGTGCCAGATCTGGTTGAGGGCCAGGGTCATGGCTTGCAGCGCCGGCAGGTGGTTCAGAGCTTGGACAGGGATCTCGGTCAGGGCGTTATCGTCCAGCCACAGGTGACGCAGCGAGAGCAGCCCCTCAAAGCTCTTCTCGGGCACCACGGAGATAAGGTTCGCATCCAGGCGTCTGAGTGGGAAAGAAACAGGGTGGGGATAAGCGAGAGACGGATGGAGCGTTGCTTTGCGTGCCTGCAGTGTTACGCAAAGGGAGTTTTGATGCCGAGGCGGGAGGGGTTGATGGCCAGGGAGATTGGATTAGGCTGTAAATAGTCATTAGCATAAGGAGGTCCTGGTGCACGGCTGCTGCCTGCGCTTGGAGCTGTTTGACCGCAATGAGGACGAACCCTTCTTGATGGCCGTTTAGTGCTGCCAGCTGATGGCAGCTTCTTAAACACAGTGGTTGGGCTAAGTCCTTGCACGTGGACCCGCCAGACGGACAGTGGCCAGCTGTGGCTTGCAGTCACCCCCCCCTTAAAAATGAGCATCAAAGCTGCATCCCCTGGGGCCGGGCTTGCCATGGACCTGCCTGAGCCCATCTGCGTAGGCACAGCCCTATTTGGGGTACCCCGCAGCCCGCTCAGCCCCACTGATGTGCAGGACAGCCAAACCATGTGGCCAAAGCCCCATTCCAGAAGAAAAGGATTTGTCTGGAAATGCAAAACCTGTGGCAGCCCTGCTTGGGGTCCTGCGTTTGATCCAAACAGCCAGAACTACCTGCAAAAGCACCGCCAACAAGTCAGACCATATGTCATGGCACAGGAATTAAGCCAGTGATCTCGGTATCGCACATGTTCAGGCCTTTCTTTCTCCTTGATTTGCCAATTGCTTTTTTTTTTTTTTTTTTAATCATCTTGGAAACCTTAAGGCGGTTGAATTTGAGGTTTAATTTGGTGAGAAACTTTAATTTTTTAAACATGTTTTTGTTCCAGAATAGAATGAGAAGCTAAAAAATACTGAGTTTATTATGAAAAAAAGTTAAAAAACTATATTTGGAAATCATCTTTTTTAGAGATCTCCCATTTCAACAATGGTGAGCAGGATATAATGTGTTATCTGTAGATTTTAAAATCCAAATAAAAGAGGAAAACACTACAGATTTGGATGGAATACCAGGAATCAATTATACCAAGGAGAAAGCAAATTCCAATTTCCATCCACAACCAACAAAGCTTGTTTTATTTTTCCAATCTATCAAAAGGAAAGATCTCTGAACTCAAATTGCAAAGGGAAAACACTTTGTCCCTTATCAAAGCATGAGAGAAGGAAGTTAATAGAACCCTCACGGCCCAGCCCTCAAATCAACAATCCTCCATAAAGGAATGTAGTAGAGAAATTATCATTTTTGAGTACATTAAATGATATTTTTGCTTACAGACAGACACTGGAGCGGACCTTAAGATAGTGTTACCCTCCACCCTGGCACCAGACCCTTGTCCAAAGAGCACAGACAACATTTCCAAGTTCATAAACCACCTCCCAGCACCCTGCAATAGACTTCTACTCTGCGGGAGGAGACCAAATGCCCCATCGTTTCCCCGGAGCGAGGGGGACACCGTGTGCAAGCCATGGTCTCTGCAGTGAGGTGAGGGTAGTAATTTCCAGGTGAAATCCTCTGATGATCCCACGAAACAGATCTCCTGTGTCACAGAGGGGAGCCTGTTCTGCACTTCCTGGCGAGCTGGCAGGACAAAGCTGATCAAGAAGTGCAGCCAAACCTTCCTGAGAAGTCCCTCGGACAAGTGTCCTTTAAATGCAGCGTACAAGTCTTGATACAACACCACTTCAAACTGAAACGATACCCCGAGGTGGATTGAATAACTATGTCATCGCGCCCATTTTTCCCCATTGCCGTAGGATTGTGTTGCAAGAGCAGCGTGTTCTGGTGAGAGGCTGTTCAGCTGGGAGTTCTTCAGCCAGCTCTCGATTCCTCTGTGGATGACAAGAGCACGCGGCACCCAAGGCTCAGCTCAGTTGCCACAGAATTTGCATCTTTGCTCATGGGGCTGGCACAAGACAGTGTATATTTTCCTCTTGAAGAATGTGGGCATGTTGCAAGTTCTGCCTCAATTTACCTCCTGTCACCAAGACTACACACAAATCGGAGCATGGCATCATTCATCTTCCCAAGAAGGCAAACCCAAAGCATGAAGAACAGAAAAGCAAACCCTGCAGCAGCTCAGGGTAAGATTAAAGACTACTTCAAAATTTTCATCAAAATGTTTTGGGACAAACAAGAACTTTTTAACCAATATTAAAACTTGTGCGGTAAATGTTAATCTTTGCTTAATTTTTCCATTCCTTCTTCAGCATAAGAACTCTGTTAGTTTTTGGCATCATAATCTGTTTTTTAAAAAAAAAAAGTACTGCTTACTTTTCTCAGAGATATTCTTTCATCCAAATCCTTATATGTTTACTGAAAATGGTTTTAAAATGAATGCTCTGTTTCAAGTTCGACTAGTTAAAGAACAGACAGTGAAAATATCCGCTGAGAATCATTATAATCGTTCAAAACCAAATTAAGCTTTCAGAAATGGAGACACTATGACAGAGCCAAGAGTTGGTACCCTGAGAAAGGGAATGATTCCTGGCCAAGGAGTGAGGTGGACCCCACGGCTGGCCAGCTTTATGTCCCACTTTGGTCATGAACCCCTGGGCGAAGCCACAAAGGAGTTTGGCTTCAGTGTGACAGTGCCCCAGGTGTCAGGGAAACCATTGCTGTTGATGGATTTGCACCACGGCTATTTAGCATGTGCTCAGGAAAGGCACTTTTTGACATCCATGGTCTGCAGGCACGAGAGAAGTGCCAGTGAGGTATCACGGGTCCTTGGTGGATTTTTTTGAGGTACTCGGACAATCCCCTGTCATTGCGGACCCCAATGGTTAGTACAAGGGCAATAATTGAGATTTGTTTAAGGAGTTTGTTGACCCTCCTGATGGCCACTAGCTACGGACATGCTGCAGCTCCAAGCCGGGCACTGCTCCACACCCTGACACCAACGAGAGGTCAGCTCTGTAGGACTCAGTTGAACCCCAAGTCTTATGTTCCTTCACCTCTGCAGAAGCTGCCTGGTGGCAGTGTGGTGTGTAGTGATGACTGTGGCCACCCTGCACGAGACACTATCTAGAGAGCAGCATGCTCGGGAGGTGTTGATGGGCTCCAGCTGCATAATTGCTGCCCTAATCTGTGCAGGGTGTAAAAATCAGACCCCAGCCAGACTCCTTGTTGGAGTAGAAAGAGAGACTTTTTGCCAGTTGCAATGACCGGGACAAGGGCCTGAGCAACCTCAGAAACAGCAGCCTGCTTGGACCACAGCACAGCAAGCCATGTGGAGCTAGTGAAGTTAAAATTAGGAACAAGGAAGTGTTCAGGGTGAAGGCATTTCACATGCGGCGTGACAGGCAGGATTCCTTATGTGCCTTTGCAGCATCGACAAGGGAGCGGGGAACATGGACTAAGGGGTGGCTGTGTTCCTGGTGCCAAAAGGTCTCCAGGTTGTTTAATTACTCCTCAGGGAGTTGCTGGCTCTTTCTGGAATAGAGGTGCATTCTTTCTAATAAAAGTTGTGCGTGTGGGGATTGCTAATTGCTATGGCTTTCAGACAGCTCTCCACTCTCTTCTGGAAGGAGAAAAGCTGAAGTTCTTGGCACAGAGATGTTAGTAATTATATCAATTATAGTAAACAAAAACCAACCCAACAGTTCTCTCCTTTCTTCAGTGTGTGACTCTGGCTCCGTAAGTGTTTTGTGTTATGATTTATACCTAAGATAATTGGGCCGATTAGTGGGTAAATGGGACAGCACAGGCTGGGGCTGGCTCCTCACCTTCCACGGAGATGTTTTAATCTTTATTTCACCAAATCACTCAGTTGGTTTTCCTTGCAAGCGTTAACCCATTTGTTGCTTACAGGGGAAGATGCCTCTTTCATGAGGCTGCTGGATGGCTTAGAAGTGGGATTTCATCTCATGCCCGCTGTCGAGCAATGCTCTGAGTCTGGAGAGTGAATGACACACAGTGGTCTCCAGATGTCTGCATGGACAAGATTTCCAAGTGACTTCACAGGCCAAGCAAGCACTGCAGAGCATTGTCCCATCCGTTGCAGGCAAATGGAGCTGGTTTAAAGTGAGACATTCAAGAACAACAGCATGAGAAAATCACCAGCTGCTTGAAAGTCTCAGCTTCTGGCTTTAGATCTGTGTCGAGAGCTGATATCTATTTACACCAATTCAATATGACAGCCAGAAGTCTTAAAAGTCCCCGAAATCACCTGAGATTTTACTCCATTTTCTCTCTTAGCCACTACAAGGATGGGGAGAGGGAGCTGCCTAGGAGGAGCATCACAAGTCCCTTGGCTTTTGGTCTGAGGCATTGCCTATGTCATCTTTGTTCCCTGAGCACAGGTCCATGTCTGTGCTGAGCCATGGTGAGAGAAGCAGGTCAGGACCAAAGTCTGAGCCCCACCAGCTGGTGCCTTCGCTTGCTCCTGTAGCCAGTAGCAGCTCTGGGGAGCCAAAGGGACCTGTGTGGGGTGGAAAAGGGAAGTCTTTCCTTGGGCAGGACAGTGTCAGGTAGGTTTTCTGTGAGTGCCGGGATAAGAGTCCAGTATGCCTTTGAAGACCATTTCATTCCTTTGAGCACTGTCTGTATTTGATAAAATTTGGAGGAGGAATTGCCTGCAGTCTTGCCAGGAACAGTCCAGAGATGATGCTTGGATCAAAAGCAGTCCTAGAAGCAACCAAGCAGTAAGGAAGCCCTTTTCTAATAAGAAAAGGTCAAGAGTGGGACAGTCCTCCTTCCCAGTGTGCAGATGATGCGATCAGTGAAGCCACCAGAAGGTCCAGGTAGTGGTGGTGGGGACTCGGTGCAGTTGCCTATGCAGAGAGCATGCCATAAGTATTGTATTAATCCTGACAGATCAAGCTATAATCTGAGATCTTCGGTTTCCTGTACTGCAGAACCAGCAGTTTCTAAGAATTGTCTTGTTCCAAGAACTGCTTTCAGGGTATTTCAGAGGATGTACAAGTGTATTTCCTAGACATGTGTAAGCACATGCATCCCGCTGCCTGTAACATGACCGGCAGAAGTGCGCAGCAGTGGATAACCAGAAACAGTCTCTCTGTTTCCTAACAGATGTGGTGCAAAGCTCAGGCTATGACTGGCAGAAGCAACTTGGCCCATATCTTTCCAGTTCCTTCTGGCGGTGGAGCATTTACAGGGAGCTGCAGCCTGGAAACCAATAAAAATGTGCAATGCCATGCTGTCAGGAAATATCCTGACTTTTTCTGCTATTCTTTCTTCCTTGCATGCAGCTGCCTGTCTGGATGTCTTAGACAAACCAGGTGCAGTAACCGGTCTGCAGTACAGACTCTGCGATGTTCCTCCACTGCCCACAGCCCAGTCACAACAGGACAGTGGGACCTCGAACTCCAATCCAGCCTCCCAGTATTTTTTTCAATATATTGAGCTATTATTTCCATTGATAAAGCTGGAGAAAACTTGCCACCAAAGACCATGGGGTGGTGCTGGGCTGGGCTATTCCCTCTCCAAACCGAGGAGCTCCTCTGCACCTTGATTTATCTATCAACAGCAGAGTATAGGACTTAAAGAAAGGATTGTCTGGAGAGAGAGCTGCCAGCTGCAACTCTCGAAGGAGTGAGGACTGACCTGGCAGCAGTGGGAGGAAGAGCTTGTTGCCCACTCCTCCCTGAGACCACCCCTTTCTTGGGGTGCGAGGCGCTTGCTCTCTTCCCTGGCCCCAGTGCATGTGTGTTGGCTGAAGAGAGCTGATCTCACCAGAAATGTCTAATTGGTGCCTTCAGGCAATCGTGTCTCTCTTCCTGTCTGAGTTTATCTTGAAAGGCTTGATTGAGTTACCTCCCATCCCATAATAGAATCTCAGTTCCTTGTAGTAACATAAGAAGGAGATGATGTCACTGCAGCTAAACTTCTCCGATAACTTACTAATGACTGGAGCCAACACCTCAGCTCCTTTCTCAGGCAAAACTCCCAGACGCACTGAGTCAGTACCTGGCTCGTGAGCTCCCAGGGAGCTCGCTGGGAGAGGAGCTGAGGGAGGATGGCTCCAGAGCCCTGCAGAATACCCTGCTCGAAGGTGCTCTGTCCCTCTCTGCCACATTCACTTGCAAGCCAGCTCCACACGTGCTGCTCTTTCTGCTAGGCACAGCACCCGACGGGGCTTAGACACACAGAGGCAGGAGGTTCTCGGTGCCTGAGCCCACCCCAATAACCCGGGTGAGAAGCAAGGGCTTCTTCCATCCATGGATACCAAATGGGACAGGAGAAAGGCAGACAGGGACTGCAGTACTAGCCTGGGTGGTGGGAAACTGGGTTCAATTCCTGCTTTGTCCATCACGTCCTTGTGGTCATGCTGTACTGCAGATAGAGTGGGAGAATGGATGTGTTGGAGCGGGTCCAGAGGGGGCCATAAGATGATCAGAGGGGTGGAGCACCTCTCCTGCGAGGACAGGCTGAGAGAGTTGGGGTTGCTCAGCCTGGAGAAGAGAAGGTTCTGAGGAGACCTTGATGTGGCCTTTCAATACTTAAACCGGGCTTAAAAGAAGTATGGGGACAGAATTTTAGTAGGGTCTGTAGGAAAAGGGGCAATGGTTTGAAACTAAAAAAGGGTAGATACAGGGAAGAAATATTTTATGATGAGGCTGGTGAAACACTGGAACAGGTTGCCCAGAAAGGTGGTAGGTGTCCAGTCCCTGGAAACATGCAAGGTCAGGTTGGACAGGGCTCTGAGCAACCTGAACAGGTTGAACATGACCCTGCTGATTGCAGGGGGGTTGGACTAGATGACCTTTAAAGGTCCCTTCCATCCCAAACCACTCTGATTCTATGAATGATCCATTATTAAACAGAGAAAACATTGCCTTGTAGGCCTGCTCCAACACCTGGGCTCTCTGCCCCTGCCACAGAAGAGCTCACAGCCCTCAAGCAACACTCGCAAGAGTTCCTTAACTCCCTTTCCAGGCTAAAAACTCTTGTGAAAATCATCCCAGGCAGCAAACAAAGATTCAAGACACAAACATGTTCCCAGTTGGCTTTGGAACGGGACCTGGTGGAAAAGTTTGCTGGGCTGTGTTTGGACTGCAACGAGTATTCACTCCCGACTTAATGGGACATGCAACTCTGGGAAGCCCTCCACGAGGGATGCTCAGGAAATGAAATCAGAGCAGTACCTAGACTCCACACAAAGTGCCTTGGGTACAGACAAGAGGGCTTTGTTATCCCTGGTTGCAGACACCTCCAAAACCCCTCAGGTCAGAACCGTGCAAGCAGGATTGCCAAATTCTCTGTGCAGCTACAGGAACTGCTGACAGCTGGGCAGCTGCGCTCCATCGCCAGCCCTCTCCCTGGGTGCCTGGCATTGGCCCCCTTGCACAAGGTGCCAGGCACAGGGAAATGGAGAAGGTACAGAGAGCAGCCAGAGGCTGAGCACGGTGGGTCAAAGGCCCCCCATGCAGTGCGGGTCCTTCATATTTGCTGGGAAACACTGCGTTTGTCAAGGATGCAAGCTAGTGGGAAAAGAGAAGGGAGAGCAGCTCTTGGGGCCAGAAGGAACAGGACACTCTGCTCTCTGGGGAGAGGGGCTCTGGAGAGGTCATGGTGCCCAGAGGGATCCCCAGGGCCAAGCGAGTATGTGACATCAGAGCCAGCTCATGCCTTGATTGCACAGGGCCCAGGGCCCAGACCTGATCCATCAGAAAGTCCCTGTGTGGCAGGCGGGACCTGCAGGGGTGTCACAGCTGGTTTCATGCCTGCATTGCCCCATCCACTCTCCACTTGTGAGCTGACATGGCGATAGGGCCTCAGATGTCCACTCAGTGGTGTTTGACTCAGACAATCATTGCTAGAGCAGTTGTTATTTTGTTTTGATGGACACTTCGTGGGAGGCTTCCTCCTGTTGAGGTGCTGGATGGTAGACTGATGTGTTTGAGTGCCTCCTTGTGCTGGGTGAGCACCCACAGGATCCCCCACGACCTTCCAATGCATCCAGCTTTGTTTAAGAAATTAAATAACCCTCACCCTTACACCTCATATAGAGATATAGACTACAAAGGTGTCAGCCTTTGCTGAGAGCCTTGAGCATTGATGCTCACGCACGTGGTGCATCACTTCTCATTGAACATGTTTGACCCACAGCTGGCCAGATGTTGTCCTGCAGAAGAGTGCACAACAGCTCTCTGTCTCACCAGGGCCTGGGGCCCTCACGACTTGGTCCCTCCACAAGTTACCAGGGAGTTTTAAACCTCACGGCAGCCACCAGCCCTCCAGAGCTGCCCAGTCCCCCTGCTCTGCCGTGGGCTCAGTGTGACCCTGGACAGCTGCTTGGTTCTCCCCTTCCTCCTTCCTCTGCACAAAGGGAACAGTGGCTTTGCCCTGCATTGCCAGGGGCTGTGAGGGGAGCTGCCTTCCCTCGAGAGCAGTCAGTACTGCAGGAGACAGATTGCTTGGACCATCCACAGCCTGGACTAGCATAAACCTCACACATCATGACGCTGAGCTCCTGCTGCTGAAGATACCACGTCTGATAGGGCCTGCCATGCATGTGGCAGGCTACTGCTGCTCCTAAAGTTTTGTTTATACAAGTCACCTCACTTGGATGAAAATCAGCCAAACCAGCTAGTGATTCTGATGCCTTACCTCATGAGGTGAGACAGTTCTGTACTTTTCATCCCTGAGTCTCACTAGACTGACCATGCTCCCATCTACCTTTCTGCTGGAGGAACTTCTTGAAGGCCACAGGGTAATGAAAGAAGCAGAGAGTTTAAGATGAAAGCAGACTAACATGTGTTGCGTAGGGGACTAAATGCTACATAGTTTAATTATGTTGTTAATTTCTTACTTGCCTTCCTATCTACAGTTTACCTGAAGCTTCACAAGGGAGTGCTTGCATGTTCCATACATGTAACATCTGGGACCCATCTTCCTTTTGCACTGACACATCTACTGTACGTAACATCTGGGACCCATTGTCCATCTTCTCCATTGACTCATCAGCAGGGGAACGCAGCATGTCCTGGATACTTGTGTGTATAAGTGAGAGAGTTAAGGTTCATGAGTCCCCGTAATAAAGGTCAATGGAAAACACATTGGAATTTACTATATGACTCATATGCAAGAGTGTGCGTGTGTGCGTGGACTGTGGATGTGAGCTGTGATTATTTCTTTGGTGTCTACAGTGTTCTAGGCACTGGAAGGGCAGTCAAGATAGCATGTGCCTCTTCCTGGCAGCTATTGCAACCCAAGGTGAGAAGTCACAGTGCATATGAGAGGAATACAAAGATGGAATTAAGTTTCTGTGTTTGCGAGACTTTCTTCCGGGAGACGTTTGCTCATTGAAAGGTGGGTATTGCAGTCGTCAAAGTGTGGGCAGAGAAGGGCAGGGACAAGACAGATGGACAAGCAACCACCAGTATCAGCTTGGTGTGAATGATCTTTTGAATGTTTAGCCAAATGGATCTCCTGGTTGCCACAGTGGGTTGCTAGCAGTTAATATAGAAAACTTTGGAGGTGACAGCAGTACCTGACAGGCATAGACATGTTGGTATAACCTCTGCCAAGCTGCTTAGACACATACAGCTAAAGCCACGCGACCTATGCTGTAACCTCTTCAATAGGAGCACAACTGGTGAATCCCGGAGGTGCTGGGGTATGACAAGGGTGACACTCATCATCACCCTCCTCCAAGTGTTGCCAACCACAAGATCAACGAGTGGGAAAACTAGGAATTGAAGTTTTCAAGGGAGAAATTGACTCAGAGAATCATCATGAACATGAAGGTCCAACTCAAGATCACTGGGAGCTGAAGAGCCCACTCCCCACACATTCCAGAAAAGAATTTCTAAATTTGTAGAGAGATGAAACTGATGCTTTTTACACACTTTTTACACAGGTAAGGCATCTGATGCAGTCAGGGGTAGAGTTTCTGTATCTGCTGACACCATTCTTGGGAGGAGATAGCAATTTATGCAGACACTTGTTTTTCTGTATTGTTTGCCAGTTCTGCCACACAATGAAATAAGTTATAGTGACTGAAGTTTGCTAAAAGTTTAGCTGTTAGTCTGATAAACAGCACAAAACTTTTGTCTTCCTGGGAGACGAATCCAGTGATCCTTCACAGCATGGTCACTCACAGACATGAGCCATATGGATGTTTTCTTTCCATAAACTTCACAGCATCTCATTGCTCAAAGCCAGGCAGCAATGGATGAAGGACAACTGGAGGCAGGGATTTATTAGGGCATTGCTAAAGAGAACTGTTCCTTGAGGATGATGCTTTCAACAGCTTGTGTGTGGTCTCTAAATCTTCCTCTCAAAAAAAGCTGTTGAGGACATTGTAGTGGGATAACGACATTGCATTTCATGCTTTTTCACTCCTAAGCAGAAAAGGCTCTAATCTGACCAGCTTAGTTCCTCCTCCTGACAGGAAAAAACCATGTCTGTGATGTACTCAGTATCCATGTGAGGAGTCTTTCTCATTTCTGACCTACCTATACCTGGAACGATGGTTACAAATTCAAATTCCTCCAGCTCTGGAGGAATTCCTCTCTGGTTAATGCATAAGTTGCACTTGTATTTTTGGGCAAGACAATCTTCTCTGTGGGTTTCTCTGAGAGTGACACAAATGTGTGCTGGGTCATGTGCACGGTGCCACAGAGGAGGAGAGATGCAGAGCTCTGCTTTGGTACCCATGCTCTGATGATGCATGTTAGCTTGGTGACCTAGTTTTGCCAGACACAAGCGGGGAGTGGGGAAAGGGGCATTTTTTTTTCACTCTGCAGGGGTAGGAAAAACACATCTCACCCAGCCTTACTCATATAGAACTTGAAACCCATTATAGGATCTTTCCATAGCCAGAAGAGAAATCCAGAGTCCTCCAGAGAGTGATTTAATCCCCTAGACAGGGCGCTCAGATATCAGGGATGATTCACTCTGAAGATGCCGATCATTTTCCACTGCTGACTAGCTGAGATGAGTAATATCTAGATGGCTATGGCCAGAGAAGATAAATCCACCTGGGCTGCCTGGGGGAGACGTGGGCACAGCAGAAGACAACCTGAAGGGAAGGAATGTTGTGTAGCCAGGCCATGGAGGATGACTCAGAAGAATTTGATTTCTTACTGGCTGATGTCTTAAGATGTCCCACCACGAGGGAAGGATCTAGCACTCCAGCAAAAATACTAGTGCTCTTCAGTGATATTGGGCAACCCCCCTAAACAACATGGAGAGACAAGCTGAATGGCAGAGAAAGCTGCTGGAATAAGACAAGGTCCAACCATACACTTTGTTTTCCAGTCTGGGACACTTTTGAACCCAGACCAGGGATCTGGATCAGGTCACTGTAAGCAGAAGAGCAATTCCAGTATCTGAATCTTGAACTGGATTTGTATTTTCATACAGCTTTTTCTCCTGAAACCTGGTCTGATATTGTCAAGCTATTGCTGCAAGTCCTAGTGACAAGCACAGATCTTCAGTGACAGCTTAGACTGGGTGAAGTGGAGAAAAGAGCTAGCAGGTGGCAGGTTGGATCACAGCCTGTGGTATGTGAAACCAGAAAAATCTTGCCTGCTGCAAGGCTATGCCAGAAAGTAGTAGCTCCTCTGAATTTGGCTTATCATTCCCGAACTAAACTACGAGATGTAGCCACAGAGGCAGAGAGCCTCAGTCCCTTCCAGGGGCATCAGCCCAGCTGAATCCAGAGAAAGAAAACACAACTATAATGTTTCCCCACTGTGCAGTGGCTCAACTACACAACCTTGCTGTTCTCAGGTGAATCTCAGATTGTGCACACTACCCCTGGGAGGAGGGATCACGGCACGTGGAGCCAGAGAGGCTCCTGCTTCCATACAGCCAGTGAGGAACCCTAACAGCTGCCAAACTTCAGCGAGGACTCACCACGACGTGGCTACATCACTGCATGAGTTACCCACAGTACATCCAGGTGTGTGGCACACCTGACTGCAGTGGTAAACATCTGCTCTTGGCCTCCCCTAGACTTTTTCTCTGTAGAAATCCCACTAAACATTTGGAGGGCCAAAAATGGAGGCCAGACTTCTGAGTGGGGACAAAACCTCACGCACTTGGCTGTGCTCCTCTCTAGAGTTGGCTCCTGAGAAGAGGCGCCTCAGGGAAAAGAGGGGATTTCAGATATGGGGCAGGAAGGTTTAGATCAGCTAGAGTGGAAATAACTTCTTTAGCATTCTACCTGTACTGTGACACTGGTTCTGGGCTCTCTCTCCTGCCACAGGCATCCTTTCTGCTGTAAAGTCATCTGTAATAGGTGAAATTCAGGGTTCTGTGCTCACAGCAGCAGCAATCACCCAGAAGTTACTTGTGGTTGCTTTGTTTCAGTCTCTCTTCAGATTTGCCATGATCAACTACCTTACTGCTCTTCCTCAACCTCTTTTTCATTGCGGTTCAGAAAGACCCTATAGCAAATAAATCGTGTTACAGGACCGAGGTGGTCTTGCCACAAGACTTCTATGCCAACAGATTGTAAGTCACTACTATGTTATTTTTTCCATAGCTTTTATCCTCTAAACACCCAATGGAAACACCACCTTTCTTAAACCTCACTGCATCACATATGATTTATAGAGAAGAATATTGCTGTTAACAGCAAAACGTCAAATCTCAAATAGATCAAAGAAGTGAAATGAGAAATGAATTGACTGAGCTCTTCAGGCCATGCTGATTCCAAATTAACTTTTTTCTTCCTTCTGTCATAAGAATTTATATGCTTGTGAGAATCTGATCAGGTGGGAAGAGCTTTCCTCCTTTGTCTACATCAAAGTCCACATGTTCTCAAATTGCTATAAGTCATTCTTTGCATTTTAATCTCTGGCCATACGTATAAAAATAATTACCTGCCTCGAGGGACAGGGGATGAAGTAGTCTTTATTGCATTGCCATAAGATTCCAAAAGGTTCCTCCTAAAGCTATCAGAGAAGTGGCAAACCAATGGGTTGGAAGAACTGGATTATTTTAGTTAGAAGTAAAATTAACCTGTACACAGGGAGTATCCATGTGAGGCTGATTTAGCACTAAAAGATTAAGAGTCAAATAAAGCTGGAGTGAAATCAGAATATAATGAGATTAATATAATATAATGCAAACATTATCATGTTTTCTACAAATATTTTCCCCATTATATTCAGAATTCACTCCAGCTTATACTGATTATATGTTTGCCATATTTTAAAGAACAACAGATGTGACAGTTTGTCCTCCAGGGTGCATTTCATCAGCCTATGAAGGCGTCAAATCCTTCTGCAGGACAAATGTAAGGAGGACAGACAGTGCTCTCATATGAATATCTGCAATGGGAAGGTGATGTTAGCAGGACCAGTGCTGATGGGACTGGAGTCCTCCACAGGGAGACTGTGGTTGACTTCAGCTCGGACCAACAGGTCTGTGGCAGGCTGGCGAGTCACGCAAGTATTTCAGAGGAATGCAGGGAACAGCCTGTGAGGGAGAAAGGAGAACTAAAGTGAGGGCAGGGACAGGGTCCCAGGGAATGGAACCTATTGGGCTGTTGCTCACCACCTGTCTATGGCCACAGTGGTGCTGGCTAACCGGGTACTGCGTGCATTAGCCACCAGGGAGCAAGAAATGATTTTTTTCTAGGTGACTGACACATGCTGACACGGAGGGAAGATTGCTTGCTTATCTGAGGCTGCCTCCCTGACCTGTTGCCACTGGGAGGAGTTGCCAAGAGACAGAAGAAAGATCGAGACACAGTTGCAGGTTTTTTTCCTGGTCCCCTTTGCCTTAGCAACTGTGCCATCAAGCCCAACAGCTAGAGAGTCAATCTTTTTGGGATACTCAAGGACTGAAGCCAATGTTTGCTAGCATTGCCAGGGAGACAAGAAAAAACTCCATGTGCATTGTTTTATTGGACTGAACAGGCTTTGCAGAACTTTAGCCAAAACACGAGACTTCTAGTTCCCTCTTATTCCAAATTTTGGTATTGATGGACTATGATTTACACACTCTGTCTCCTCAGGAGAGGGGTTACCAGATGTGTAGATGTTTCTGGAAAAATTCCTGCACATTCAGGCCAGGGGATGGTCTAGAGCTGTGGTTAACTCCCTGATTCACATGCCATGCTCCAGCTACCAAGGACTCAGTGAGGACATCAGGTTTGATACACAGGTGGGTATCCCAGCTAGAAGTCATCTCAGCTGTACTCAGACGTCTCCTTTTGAACTGTGTGTCCCTCTCCAGCTGTGAGTGATCTGTCTCCAGGAGTTGAGTTTCTCCCCTAGTGCATCCACTTCCCTCTCTCTTGACTAAGGGTGCTGCTCAGGCACACGGAGATGAGCTTATCTGGAGCCTTCCACCCGTCTAATGTCCCGCTGTCGGTTAGGTGACTTTATCTGTGCCAATGTCTCCATGCCAGCTATGTCCATGCTCCTGGGGTTTGGGGACTACATGAGGTGATGTGTAGCCACAAGTCTCTGTGGGAGGAGAAATAAGCTACCATGGGGCAAGAGATAAAGGAGTGCCTGTGCTGATGTGTCTTACTGGGCCAGAAAACTTGCTATTGTCCTAAGGATACTCAAAGTCTCTCAAAACCTCAGCAATTAGCTGTTAGTGCAATTGCTCCCCTGTCTGGGGAAGGAAACCCCAAAGACATGCAGAGCTCTGGGTTTCATGGCCACAGGCTAGGAATCGGGTCACTACACTGAAAGCACAGGCTGGTACTGTGGCCCTGAACCACAGTGATAACTTTGGGAAAGCTGCACTGGGCCACTTAGAAATCTTATCCTCCTGGAGCCCCTGGCCTCAAAGCCAGGTGAGAGAAGCTGTGATGACTATCCTGAGGCCACCATATCGTCATCCATCCTAGACAAATTCTGGCACTCTTCTAGCTGGCACTAATCCCCCCTTCCCCCTCCGAACTGCCAGAGGCAACCCCCACCCAGATGAGCCAGACACACTCTAGGCACCTTCCCAAAGTGCTGAACTGCAAGAAACTCCAGAAAGAGCCAGCCATTCTCATCACTTTCCATAAGTATTTGAAAAAGAGAAACCAAGAGTTTATCTTGATCTCTTAATCCATCAGGTTTCTTTTCTCTTTGCCTTCTCTACCTCTGCAAGCCTGGTAATTATAATTTATAGCACCTGCTCACTTTGAAATACCTTGGACTCCTTCTGCCTGGCAGAGGAACAGACATAGTGCCCATCTGCTTTAGGTAAGTGCTCACAAACCACAAAGTTGTTAATTAGACTGACACACGACTCTTCCAGAATACATATGGTATGTTGTTACTGCACCTATAAACCACTGGTAACCAGATACTCTGCCAGGGGATCACAACTGGATCAGAGCATTACGCAAAGCCTTGGCACCCCTTGCAGGGCTCAGAGCGTTGCCATCAGGTGTGCGTGTTCTCTCTAATCCTCCCCACTGGGCTTCCCAACATGCTTCCCAGATAAAGCAAGTCTGCTGGGAAGCAGCTCCCTCACGCTCCATAGGAGTCTCAGTCTCCAGAGCTTTGTATTCTCTTCTGAAATCCAAATTCCTCTTGGTATTCACCTAGTGATCCCTGCCAAGGTCTCCTTCCTGGCAGCTCAGGCTCCAGGCGGTGATGCCTCCACATCCTGTAGCTGACAGGGAGCAGGGCAGGTCTGATTGTGCCCTACAGGCATGGCTGCAGCTTCAGAGGACCTGTGATGAGAGGTGTTTGTAAGGACAGCTGTGTCTGATGTGGAGGGGGGTAACTGGGTGGATTTGATACTTGCCTCCTCAGGCTGGCTGGCATCCACGGGGCAAAGTGAATCACAAATACCTCTGGTCGGGAAATGCTGAGGCCCCATCGTGGATGCCTCCCACATGAAGTCCCCGATGAGTGATGCTCAGTGATAGGCAGGGAGCCAACCTGGAGCAGCCAAGATTTGGGTCAGCCCATGAAGTCGTGGGGAATGGTGTCCTAGGCCTACGGATGCTCTTGGCACAGAGTTATGGTGAATGACTGGAAATCTCCACCTGGTTTGCCAGTCTCCCCAGCAGCTGTGTTAGAATTTGCAGGAGGAAGTGCTGTTACTGTGTTGGAAATACTATTTGTCAAAACTCAGGACACCACACCTGTCGTGGAAAATCCTGCATACCTGAAGATCCTGAGTTGGCAGCTTTGAGAAAGCTCCTTGCCTGGAGACAGATCCTCATCTTAGCCAGGTCAGAAGGGAAGAGCAGGGGTGGCCCACAGAAGAAGAGTGCTGCAAGCATGGTCTTTGTGACACCTGTCTAGTGTTTCTCCTTCTTTGTTTCTGGTCTTCTATAGACAAGTATGAAAGCAGGACCTAGAGAGCTGCTGCTTCCTCTCCCTGGAGGTCAAGTGCTTTGTTCAGGCTGCCACAAAAAAAGCCATGTGGGAAGGCACGCAGGGTGCATGTGCAATGCAAAAGGACTCCAGTGTGGAACAAACTTTCCTGGGGGCAAGGTACTCTGGAGACTAGAGTTCATGCCCTGGCTGTGCATGAAGTCTCTGATCATTCTAGTCAGGAGTCTCCTACTTCCCTGCCCATCATCCTCCAGTAAAAAGGAGGAATAATTTTCCTTCTGCTCTCTAAGTGACAGTGTTTATTGTTTTTTTCTGCCCAGACTTTCCTTGAGCATGTATGTGCAAGTTGATGTCCTGATGTTAGAGACTCCCAGACTTGCTGCAGACTTCCTAGCTGGTACCATGACCTCACAGCAGGCATCTGAGGAGTGTCTGCCTGCCTGCACTGTCTGGCACTCTCAGCCAGCAGGCAGAGCAACTTCAGTACAGGTCTGGCCATGCCTTACACTTGGGACCCCCGCGTGGACCCCAGCAGTGCAGCAAACGGACCCAGCAGCTCAGTTCCAAGTGTTACCAAGGCTTGGGTGCATGTGTCCTATCTCGGTGAGCATCCTCTCTGAATGCTCAAAAGGCAAGACAGCTGCCGCCTTTAGAGACAATTAAATCACTATTTTTCCCTTTTCTATTTCAGATACTCCATGGACACATTGGGGGTTTGCTACATTTCAGCTCTAAACTGGTGCTGTACAGGTGGAAAATACCAAACTCCCTCTGTCCCACAGTGGCTAGAAGCATTCCCTTCCATCCCGCTTATTTTGCCACCTCATCCCTTGAATTGTCTGGTAAGTACTACTGGTGGAGCTACATTCAAAACAATTGTTCTCAGCTTCTACTTAGTTTGGCCACTTCTGTTGTAAACCTGAGAAAAGGCTTGTGTACAGAGAAGTCTATTTTTTCTCTCCTGTGTCAGCCTGTCCATAAGGGATACATACTTTCCCTTCAAACCTGGCCAGAATCCCAGAATGACAAATGTGGACATCAAATGCAAATATCTGAAAGAGCAAGAAAATAACCAGCACAAAATCCCTTTCTGTCTGTTCCATCCCACTCCTGTTGGCTCCCATTTTCAGCTGTCTTGCCCACTTAACGTGTGTTGCCAGCTTGCAAAGCAGATAGTTAATATCCCACAAAGTGCCATACAAGTCTGGTAACTGACGAACTGTCATGATGTGCCATAAAGCCACTTCCCCTTCTGAATGGAAAAAATAGCCTCTGGGCAACAGCAGTATAGTGGGTCTCAGACAGCACGACCATTAATGCTTGGAGACCATGGTGTGGGTGACATATGGGTGTTCCAGGCTGGCTAAATTTTTGGCAATTAATACACAGGAGTCTCATAAACTTGTGGAAAATGACTCAGATATTTGAAAAAGAGATGAAAAAATATCTCTGTAATGCAGACCTGTACTAGCGGCTCTTGGGTTGAGGTTAATAACTACATTTGGAGAAGCCATGGAGGCACCATTGGAAACCAAGCAGAGCATCTTAGCTCTGTATCTACCTTAAGAATAGTGACTGTCCGCACTGTGCCGCTCCTGTTCTTCAGATCAGGTCTCATTTATTTTTATGGAGCATTTCCATGTTTGAATGGAGAGAGGGAAAATGTGGCTACAGAAGAACACCTCTAAACAAAAGCTAGAATGAAAATTGCCGGATGCCACAAGCACTGGCTTGCACTGGCTAGCACTCCCTTGGGGGAGCAGCACAGGATGGGGACCCAGGGTGAAAGCACGTCTTACTTTCACCAGTGTGAGACAAAGCAGCGGTGCAACCTCATGACACACCCTGTGTGCCTTCCGAATGAGCCTACCCACCCAGAGCAGGGCTGTGGAGACTTAGTTACCAGACACGGTCCTTGGGCCTTCACTGTGCCCAAGGGTTCTCTGTTGTACAGTATCTGTATAAAAAAGAGAATGTGCAAATTGTCATCTTTTTCTGCATGATGCCTCCACACTTTCAAATGGCCAAGCTAGAGACACAGACAGGCACAGGAGCAATGTTAGCGTGAGGCAGAACTGGCTTGTGCATGTCCTCTCGGAGAAGGACTATCTGTGGAGAACAGCTGCGTCAGAGGGCAACTGCCTCCTGTTCTCTCTGTGCTGAGGACAGGTTTTACTGCAGGCTGTTGGTGATCTGTTGGTCATCTTTCTCTTTTCTGCCTATCTCTTAACCAGGTTGGGTTTTGTTACAGAAGCCTGTCTCCTGGAGCTTTTAATCTCTCACACAGTCTGCCCCAGACACGTCCTCTCCCGGTGACTGGTGGTGATACACACCCTCTGTGGCAAGCAGAGCCAGGACACCGAGGTCCTGATCCTGCCTCTGCTGCTGCCCACGGGAAGATCACTTTGCCTTCCTGTACTTGTGCTGCTCTCGCCAGTGCAAGCGCTGAGAATGAGTGAAGGCTGGAAATCACTTCTGAGTGTGCAGCTAGAGATGACCATGCGCAGGTGTTATTGTCCGAACGGGGAAAGATCCAGATCATCTCACCTCACTATTTGCTGAGCCTACAAGTTCACACTGATTTGCTGCCCATGGCTTAGCTCATCCCTTTCCAGTTTCTCTGCTCATGTAAGGTGTGATGAAGAACATCCAGCCAAACCGCAGCGGGTCCCACTTTCCTGAGCTGGCAAGGAGGTGTTGCCAGCAGCGGATCTGCCACAAGGGATTGTGCTGTTCTAACAATGCACATCTCATTTTCTGATGCTTTCTGCCAGTTCTCAAAGCTGAGTCTCCCCAGAAGGGTGCTTAATTAAATAATCATCTGTATAAACACGGCCCAGAAGCCCTGGGCAGTCTATGACCAGGAGAACGTGTATCCACTCTCCTTTGGCTGGAGAGGCACTTTAAGCTCCATTCCACGAATTGTTTATCTTTCCAGCAAGAGCCTTCCTTTGAATCTATTTACTCTCACTGTGTCTGGTGGCTGGCAGATAAGCTGTGGGTCTGGCTGGTGTAGTCAAGAGCATTGCATGAAGCAGTCCTGCAGGTGAGAAGTTGTTGCCTCCTTTCCCGTCATGGGCCCAGGTCTTCTCAGGTCTAAGAGGTTTTTTTTTTTTAAAAAAAAGGACAGGAGTGGGAGGCCACTGTCTCAGTCCCTCTTGAGCACAGTTTGTGCCTGAGATGGGAATTTGGGTCAAATGAGAGGCTGAGAAGAGAACTTGAGCTTCAGACGTGGAGCTGGGAAAGGCTCAGAAGAGGTAGCCCTGGTTTAGGGTGACAGGCATCCTAAAAACATATGGTGAGGAGAGGAGTGAAGGAGCCCAGAGGGACTGGGCTTGGGTGCTTGTGCACTGCTGTGAAGAAAGACCTGGATCAGCTACCAGGGGTAAGGGGCTGAGGGGAGCCCTGAGAGGTTGGTGCAAAGGGCTAAGGCTGCTGGGGAAAGGCAGGAGGTCCCTGCTCAGTCACCTTGGACCCTGGATGGGAGCCTGCCAGCTGGGATGGGAAATTCTGGGCAGGACACAGCTAGAGAAAGCAACCTCTTGCCACTGCTGCTGTGGCTCTTCAAACCAGTCCTATTAAGACAGGCACTAGGCATGTCCTTAGCAGACGTGCCTGGATACTTGGCTGTCCGGTTTTATTCCAAACCCAGTCTCCCTCAGGTTGTCTGAAGCAGCCTATTTCTTCCTAAAATTTGCTCCTACCATGCAGTTTCTGCAGGAAGAACACGAGATCCCAGCTGGCCTGAGCTCTCCCTCCTCATCCACTTTGGAGAGACTTGGGGTGTCCACGCTGAATGAGGTGGCCTGAAAGTACACTAATCACGGTAGTCTTGGGTAGATGGTTGGACTAGATGATCTTAGAGTTCTTTTCCAACCTTAATGATTTTATGATTCTGTGATTCTAAGAGCAGGTACCTCTATGTTGATTCAAGATAAGCCATCAAGCTTAAGCCATCAAGATAAGCCATTCAAGAGTGGCACTGACCCTTAAATGAAGCTCAAAGTGCTGTGAGCAGCTCCTTAGAATGCTTTGCACTTGTTGTGTACCCTGCGGTATTTCGGTGGATGCTGTTCACTGTGGGAATGGTGCGTGTGGACCTCTCAGCACTAGCTGAGGTGCCATCCATCAGTGGTGTGTGCCCAAGGCCAGGTGGGCCAAGCAGCAGTGGTGCCCACAGGCAGCTGAACCTTCCGAAGCAAGGGCTGGGTGTCTATCCAGCTATGGGCTCTGGTGGCACTGGTTGTCACACACTTTCATGGACATAGGGGAGACAGACTGAGGACACAAAGGGATGTTCCTGAGGCAGCCCGTTGCGGTGACCTTCTGTGTCACATTCCTCTTGAAAGGGAAGCCACTTGGAAAACAATCTAATCTCCAAATACCCAGAGTGGGGGGTCGACTCTGGCACTGGTGGTGATGTCAACACATTTTAATAACAACCACAACCATGCGTTGATGATGTTTCAGCAACAAATGTTTCAAATCTCTCCTGGCAGAAAGAACATTCATATCCTGCTCAGCCACCACCCCCACTGCAAATTAATATTTAAATTAATATTTACAGAAACTCCTACTTGGTGCTGGAAGGGCCACACATGGAGAACTGTGCCCAGTTTTGGGCTGCCCAGTGTAAGGATGAAGAGGAGCCAGGCAGATCTAGTTGAGGGCTGGCAACTGAGTCAAGGTCCCACAAGTGGATGTGGAAGGAGCTGAATTGGTTCCACCTGGCAGAGAAGAGGCTAAGAGAAGGTCTGCTAGTGATCCACAACTAAAGATGAAGGAGCTAAGCTTTTATGGGTGGTTCTAAGTGATCAAACAAAGAGTAATGACCACAAATTGCATGCCGGGAGGTTTAGGTTGGACTTGAGGTAAAACATCTTATCCAGGAAGAAAAGTTTCAGGCCAGGTCACCAGCAAGAGGGGAACCTTCGTGTTTGGAGAATTTTAAGGCTTGGATAGACAAAGCTGCACCACCTGCTACTGATAGTCCTGCTCGAAGCAGGAGGCTCATCTGGAGACTCCCAGAAACCATTCCCAACCAGCATTTCTATGATGACAGTATGACACAGTATGTCGAGTATCCCTATGACACAGTAAGATGAGGACTGAAGTTCAGGATTAGGGTTAAGGTTAGTTTTTCAGTGGTTCAGCCCAATTCAGAATGCTCTTACAAACCTCAGCAGTGCTGCTTACACCAGCTGGATGATTCCCTAAATTCAGTGGCACTACCAGTACCTGACTGCAAGTGTGCCCATGCTCTGGAAAACTGCAAATATTTCAGTGATGTGTGATTTTTAGTGAACACAGCAGCATAAACCTGCTGAGGATGTGTAGGAGAAGCACAACTGCAGCCTCTGCCTCTTCCCATGGCTGAATCTCTAAAAAGTCATTTAAAACATTTCTGCCCTGACATAACTACACTTCATCTGGGTAAACCAGCCCAACTCACACATTGACAGACCAGAGTGTCCTCTGTGCTCCCTGGCAGGTCCCTCCCCCACTGTGGTCCCTCCTGGGTGGATATTTTCCAGCGTTCCTTGAAATATGCGTTGGTGCTGGTGGCCTTTTCATCACGATGCACACATGGGGAGATGTGATTTCAACATCCTTTACCAAGACAGTGTTCCTTCCTTGAAAACTGCCCTCCCCTCCCTTCCACGTTAAGTGACAGTGATCTTTGCTTTAATTGGGAAAGAAAAGGAAGAAGGGACAGAACATCCTTGACAAAGGAACTAATGACTCAAACGCCGGGAAGCCTGGGGGCCCCCAAGGGACTGTGCAGCTCGCAGCATTGATTTTTAATGACTTACAGAGATTGGAGGTTTGGAAGATCTCTCAGTGCCTCTGCAGGGATGCGACTCAGCTGATTGTTCTGCAGCATCCTACAATTAGAAAAAAAGAAAACTTTGTTAAAAAAAGCAAACAAAAAACCCTGACACAAAATGGATGAAGTCTCTGCTTGTTTCTGAAGCTATCCTGGACTATTGCTGGAAAAAAACCATGTTGGTCTCCCAGGACTCTTAAGCAGGCTTGCAGGCTGGCCCAGGGTCCTGCAGAAGAGGGTCCCTGGGGTGAGCTTGGTGGATCCACTAGGGCTACGGGACCATTAAAGGGGCCTCTCGGCTGCACCCGTGCATCTGTTAGTCCAGAGTAATAGCAGTGCTTTCAGCTGAGTTGTCTCATATTTATGCTTGTGCAAGACATTCTTCTCCCAGTGTGTGTTGGTGGCAGTTGCCTCCGCAGGGTCCGTGGAAACTGGCCTGTGGGCAGGTTTCTTGTGGGAGGGTTGCAAACACAACGGCTGAATAGCAGGTCCGTCACTGTTTGCTAAGGGGCTTCACAGTGTTGGCACAACTTGGCAGCAGTAACTGGAGCTGTTGAGGAAAAAACCCAAACCAGCCCAGGGGCTTCGGTGACTGAAGCTGTTGGGGCTGAACAGGCAGGACCCTGGAGGACTTCTCAGAAATGGACGTGAGTGTAGGATGTGGAGAAGTGCCATGGACACTGAGGTAGCTACAGAAGTGATTGGGGAGGAGGACACAGTGAGTAGCAGTGCTCCTGCCCCAAGAGCAGGTGTCTGACTGGTTTTGGTGATTCAGGCAGGTTCAGAAATGGACCCTCAGGATATTTCTGACCTGCCCAGCCACTATATCCTTTCACTGATCTTCTGGAAAACCACACCAGTGAATTTACTGGTTTTATCATCTCTGCATCTCTGGAAAGGCCACGTTTTTGACTCTGGACCAGCCTCTGTCCTGAACCTACTTGGTCCTTCTAGAATTAGGACATTGTAGCCATGTGCTCAACTGGATAAGAAAGACATCCTAGCGTGGTATCTGGGCTGGGGAAAGTGTCTAAATAAAGGAACGTTTTACATATCTTAGGTTTCTATTTCCAAAACCTTCAAGGAGTGGTTGGAGGTTAAATGAAAAGGGAAAAGGTGCTTAGGGGGCTGTTGGAATTACTACCAGTGTCAAAGGGACAGAAAGACCTTACCATTGAGGGGCAGCCCAAAGAGTACTGATGCAGGCAAGAAACTTGGCTGTTGCTATAACTGTCAGCTTTACTGCAGAGGATTCAGAAGTCTGACATGGGAGGAAATTTGGAAAAAGATAATTGTACAGCCAAGCTTTCAGAAAGATTTTTTTTTCTTTTTTAGAAAGATTTTCTATGAAAACTATAGGCCCCATAAGTCTTCATGCAGGACATGGGGCAGCAGGCGAGCAGCCAGAGCACAATGGGCAGAAGGATGAGAAAGTGCCACATCCTCACCTGTGGGGAAACTAGAATAGAAGTTGCAGAGGTACTAGAGGGATGGAATTGGGATCATTCGGGCTGGAAGAGAAAAGCCTCAGGAGGAATGTCAGACACAGAGATGTGCAGGGTGCTCACACACCTCTCCTCCCCAGTGGGGCAGGGCAGGGCTGGGCGTGTTTGAAGAGGCTCCCTGTGCCCATGCCCTCCTCCTGCATCTCCTGCACAAAGCTGCTCCATGGGCAGCACAAGTGTCCCTGGTGCATACAAGGGACAATCCAAGCCTTAGGCACTCCGGCAGTCTCAGATCCCTGCTCCATCAACTCCTAATTTTCCTCTAATCACTCTGTTGTACCCCACCCCCACCATCTTGCCATCCTCTTCACCTTCCTGGATGATCTTCTCACCGCTGGCCAAGTGCATGGAGCACAGAGCACCACAAGCTTCCTCACTGATGCACCCAGAGCCCATTCCCCACCACAGGGTGCATGCTGCAAGGCTGGTGTCACCTCTCTGAAAAAACCATCACCTATGGAAGGTGGTGTGTCTGTGTGAGCTGTGCCCTGGCAAGTCCGTAATCGTCAGCTCTGCTTCTCCTTCCACGCTTGTGAAAGTGGAATGTAAGCTCCAGTCACCAATCCCATGGGAACTCCCTGCATCCCACGGGGATGGAGAAGCTCATCCACAGGGACAACCATCACGCAAGGACCAACACAAGTTCTGGGGCTCCTTGTCCTGCATATGGGTTTGTTTCTGCAGCCAAGGTGTGCTGGAGAGATAAGACACTAGGTCCTGAAGCTCAGTGAGGAAGTACAACAATTCACATCTGTTAAAAACCAAGAAGAGGCACAACTGAATACAGAGTGATACAGACTGAGGCTTTAGGAAGCGCTGGTGGGGTTTTGGTGGGACAGTCACTGGGTCTAAGTGGCTCCATGAAATCGGAGCTCAGAGTTCAGAATTGATCAGTGAAAGTATCTGGAGCCAATATTGAAGCAAAACCCATTGTCGTAATACTGCTGGATCCTGCTGCCTCCCAGCTAAGTCCCTCCTCCAACCAGTAATACAGACTGAAAGACTTTCCAGACCACCATCAGCGGGGACTGGTTTCAACATAAAACCATTTTGGCACAGACAAACAATACTTAAGGAAGATGCTTCAGAGACCTCTGAAACCGCCAGAGTGCTGGACGGTGCTGTTTTTTACAACAGGGCAGCTAGAGATGGGATGCTGGGACTGGGACAAGAAGCAATGCTTCTTCACATGGCACATAATTACTCCAATAACTCGTCATCAGAGCATGATACAGAGAGGCCAAAAAATACTTCCAAACAGGGTTAGATAATTTTCTAGGAACAGGACCACCCTGGTATTAAACAAGAAGTTCTTCATTCAGCCTTCAGCTTAGGAAAGCCCCAGCTCTGCTCACTAGGAGCTTCAGATTTGAGCAGAAAAACACATGATGTATCCACCACTGGATGGTCTACCTAGGCATTTCCTACCTATCTATCAGGATGGCCCTTCTTACAGTCTGGTATTAGGGACAATCCCTGTCAGGCCCCTGGTCATTGCACTCAATCCTTACGCATCATGTTAAACCATTTTTGCATACTTTTTCTTTTCATAAAAGGCCCTTTCAATAATAACATGATTTAATAATAATTTAATAATAAATAATTTAATAATATCATGATTTTGGCAAAAGCTCAAATAATTGTACCAAAACCTGGGAGATGATGTCAAGGAGGTCCCTAAACACTGGCAAGAGCACATCTTCTCTCTGTGGCATCTTGTTCCAGGTGCTGCTCTGTAGTGTACAGGCACCACTGCAGAAGGAGGATGAGAAAATGGTTCAGAGGGCAGAAGGCCACCTGGAGACCTGGGACAGGGTCACTCAAAGTTGTGGTATTTTCCGTTTGGAGTGCTGGTTTTGTATAAGATGAAGGAGGATAATGCTGTAGCTTGCTGGGCAGAGCACCTGCATCAGGAGCCCTGGGCTCCAAGTCACCTCCAAGAATGGCTGATACGTTCTGCTTTAAGGGGCCACTGCACGAGTGATATGAACATCATTGTGAAAAGGGAACATGTCTGCAAACCAGTTGTTTCCCCACTTTGTGTCCCTGAAAGCCTCAGGCATGCCTGTCCCCTCCCTGCCCTCACGCTCCCCCAGGAAAGGAAGCCACATTCCAGGGTGTGTGCATGGATCCCAGGTACGCTGCAGGGTGAATGACTGAGGCGCAGACACGGTCTGTGAACGTGGACCTCAGTCCACAAGACCACAGCAACCCTGAGATCCCAGATCTCACTGGTTTCAACCTTTTCCATCAGCATCTGTCTTCGCTGCTGCCTCTCTGTTGGCTCCTGGCTCCAATTCAAACAGAATTCCTGGACTTCATTAGCTTCCCTACTGCAACCCTCTGCTTCACAGCAGCCTGGAGACAACCTTAGTCATAGCTTGACTTCTTGCACCCATGAAGCAATCTCACCACCTACCTAGCCCTATGCCCACTCTCACTGGTGCAATTTCTCTATTGCTGAGTGCAGTTTTCTGTCTTCAAGCAGCTCTATCAAAGAGTAAAATCCTACAGAGCTGTGCTGGTTGATGAACCACTAGCAAATGCAGCACCAGGCCTTCTGGACAAGCTGAGGATGTTGATGAATGTGACAAGCAAAGACCATTCAGGCAAACAAGTGCTCAAACTCAAATCTGGATAGTGCACAGCCACCTTGGGCTGGCACTGTTCAGGTGACCATACTGGAGCAGACGCTGGCAGTCATGGACACACACGACCTGCTGTCCACAGCAGTCTGGCTGGAATCAGCATAAATCATAACTCTTCGGAGGTCGTGTTTTACTTTCAGAAGTAGGAGGATTGTTTGTTGGCAGAGACCATGTCTGAGTGACTGGAAAAGTGCTGTGATCAGGTCCCACCACACCGGGATCTTTGCACAAGACAATCTGAGCAGAATTATAGCCCTCAGAGATGCAGGTCTGTGCATGATAAAATGTCCCCATCTGGGGAAGCTGAAGTGACTCAGCCAGCACAGTCAAAGGGCTGTTATTGCTTGAGGCAACTGTGCCTGGAGCCTGTGCATGAGGATTAAAGGCATTCCAACCCCTGCATGTTCCTCTTTCCTCACATGGGAGGGTCTCTTGAATATGCCACACCATTCCCTTTGTCTCAAAGCCATTTCTGTTCTGCACAGGCTTGGGGCTGTCAAAGAGGTAGAGTCTGTCTGGGGACTCCTGAAGTGTTCCAAGCCACCTGCAAACCTGCCATCCTGGGGCAGCACAGCTTATTTGGTGATGGTTTTTGCTCTGTGTTCACCAGCTAGGCTAGTCAGCGCCTGTCCTAGAGCACATGGGATGCTGTAATTGCAGCTCAAGGAGGGGAAGAGGAGGAGGGACCACTGGGGATGGCTATTGGGTAGGGTCCATCTGTCCAGGAGATGTAGCATGTGCAGAGCAAGGCCACTCTTGTCAGGTTCACTCCAGCCTACCTGTTGATGGATACGAGCTGTGGGCAGCACCAGGGCAGTGTGTGAGTGGGAGTGGCTGTGGGCAGCACGGGATTGACACACTTGAGCAGGCAGGAGCTGGGCAGTGCTGGGGCCAGTGTCTGTGCCGGCAGGCGGTGGGCAGCACTGGGTCTCCATGCTCACGCAGGCTGGTTGAGGCTTGCTGAGGAACAGAGCAGCGGGCTGGGACACAGCAGCTGGCTACGGCGGCTGCAGGGTGCGCAGCCAAGAGGATGCACCCAGGCATTTTGCCCTCCACATTTTGGGGTGAGGCAGGCTCAGGTTGTGGTTGTACTTGGAGTCTTTCCCTGCAAAGTTTGGTGTGGGGTTCCTTCTTGGCTAGTAAGGGCTGCTGCCGCTGCAGCAGCATGTTCAGCCAGGGAAGTGAGAGGTCTGGCAATCCTGTCTGTGCAGCAGAGCATTTGAGAAGCGATGTGTGTGCAAGAGTGGGATATGGTGTGAAGCGGTGGCCGCACAAGCTCAGCCGCATGGCCAGCTAAGATGGATGTTTCCTTGCTGATGGAGCTCCACCCAGGGCACTCAGAAGTGAGGGACATCCAGGCAGCTCATGAGAAGGTCTGGAATGATGAAGAAGTTTCCAGTTTTTCAGAGACTCTGATTCAGCATCATCTTTTGCCACCCTGGAAAGCTCCAAGGCTGAGAAGGCATGGACTGAGTTAATTTTGCAAGGGAAGGACCTTGGCAGAAGAGACAAATCAGCTTATGGAGCTGGTTTCTAACGGTCTTGGCACTGAAGCTCAGATCCAGGAGCATCAGCCTCCATGGGGAGGGTGTGGGTTGGCCATGCTGCAGAGCAGAGCCCCTGGGAGAGGTGCACTTGCGAAGTCTCTTTATAAAGGGATGTTACCATCAGTTGAGAAGATCTCAGAGCACCAGCTGCTACTGCTTAGCATTGGTTGTTGTCAGTCTGCTCTCATCTGCAGGGAGCCAAGGAGGCCACATCTGGCCTTTCCTTTTGTTGGGTGCTGGCTGAAGGCTCGGTGCCTGAAGATCTCAGCATATTCCCCCGTGTAACAGTGTTTTGTGGTTAGTGGGGCAGCCTGGCTCTTCACTTGCTCTCTTCCAACTCTCCACACACCTGCTTCCCTGGGTGTACCCCTGCATGGTTTCTTCATGGCCACTTTCCAGGTGGTTTTTGTGCAGTGAAGCAGCTGAAGGAGGCAGAGCCAAGAATCTGGTCCTGCTTCCAGTAGCTCTGGGATTCACTCCGAGGGCAGGGAGAGGACCATCTGCACAGGCAGGTTTGTGGAGGAATTCCCAGGGTGTTTCCCATGCCTTTTAAAACATAAACTAACTCTCTGGAAACACCGGGAAAGCACCAGGCCCCTTGACAGCCCAAGATGCTTTTGAGAGTTTACTTCTGGACATGCATATGACAGCAATTAGCTCTAAGGTCTTAGCACATTAAAATTTAATTATGAAAATTGTTCCCATCCCCAGCTACCAGCCTGTCTCCTTGGGGGATACCCCTGTCACAAGAGGTAAGTTATGCAGAAACACACAGGACCAGAAGTGAGCTGCAGAGCACTCCTGGAATCGATCACTGGAGCTTGTATTCGTCTTTCACAGATGTGGAGCTGATGGTTACAGACTTACCAGGGCACAGCTTCCCAGCAGCCACCAGCCTCATGTCCTCTGTGGGTGACACTCATTTCAGAGGGGTTCCACCAGCCTTGCAGCATGCACGCTGTGGTGGGGAATGGGCTCTGGGTGCATCAGTGAGGAAGCTTGTGGTGCTCTGTGCTCCATGCACTTGGCCAGCGGTGAGAAGATCATCCAGGAAGGTGAAGAGGATGGCAAGATGGTGGGGGTGGGGTACAACAGAGTGATTAGAGGAAAATTAGGAGTTGATGGAGCAGGGATCTGAGACTGCCGGAGTGCCTAAGGCTTGGATTGTCCCTTGCATGCTCCAGGGACACTTGGGTCACTTGTGCTGCCCATGGAGCAGCTTTGTGCAGGAGATGCAGGAGGAGGGCATGGGCAAAGAGAGCCTCTTCTGTTAATTTTCAACAGAGCCAGAATGATTATGTATAAACTCAATGCTTTGCCTCTATTTAAAGTGAAGGGACAGGACTTTCCTCCCTGTTCCAGTCTGTTAATAATACCTGACATCCCAACAGTTCTATGATTGTTCATGTCTTGTTGACTCTTCAGGTTCCCTCTCCCGATACCTCCTTCAAGATCTGTGTTTTTCGAGTTGAGATTCAAGTGCCGAGAAAAGCACATGACTGTGGGAGTGGTTACACCGGCCCTAAGGGAGCAAGGATCTGATCTGAATGGGGAGAAGGGTAGTGAACAAGTTGTGTCACCGTGGAATGCCATGATCTGCATGGCAGCCACATAGGACATGGATATAAGTGGGGCCAAATTTCCCCCAAGTTTCCTGGCTTACTTCTGAATGCTACATGAGGTGCACCAGTTGACACTAATTCACAGCTGTTACCCCATATTTGTGTAGTATTCATTGTAACCATGATAGCACTCTCCTATAAATCACTGCAGTTACCCATTGGCCCCCAATGCCTCCTACAGTCATTCGGGTTGAAGTTGCTCTTCTCAGTGTCAAAGTGCCAGGTCACATGGAGATCATGGAGCAGCCACCTCGTCCTCAGCAGGTTTGGATGGGGGTGGAGAAGCACAGCAGGGGAAGAGGGAACTGAGACGTAGCTTGGGAAGAGGGTCAGGATTTTTGACCACTCCCTGGGCTCAAGGAGCGGGATGAGCCAGCCCCATAATCTCTCTCCAGGCTCTGCTCTCCACCCCTGACCACAACCAGAACCTGAGGGAAGATGTAAAGTACTTTGCAACGGGCTTGGAGGAGACACCATTCTTTCAGACTCAGTTCCTTGTTTTTTCCAGCCAGTAAAATGGCAATAATACCACCTT
>NW_009704359.1:90990-99944 GCF_000703405.1 Apaloderma vittatum
GTTTTGGTGGTTTTATTACACTACTGATGAGGTCGTGGTGCTGCTGTGGAAGGCAGCCTGCACTCACACTTCTGTCCTGAGGAGGTCAGAAAGTGGACAGAGTGGCTCGTGACTCTTCAGGAAGCCAGTGCCAGGAAGGACACTTGTTCCCCCTGTCCCTGGGGAGATGGAGCAGATCCTGCTGAGCTGCTGCGGAACCACCAGCCCCAACCAGATCACTGCTGCAGTGATGCGAAGGACCTAAATCACAACCTGAAGGAAACACGTGGCCTCCACCTGCCTTCTTCAGCATCTTGTGCTTTTCCTCAGTAAAGGAAATAAGTGAGAGTCCCCATCCTTGCCAAGACCCCTTCCAATGTGATTAAACTTGACACTCTTAAGGTCTATCCTGGCAAAATTTCTAATCCTCGTGAAGCAAATTCCCAGGGATCAGCCTATCTTTTCCATGTCCTCACTGCTGCCCTCACTCTCACAATGACAGAGAAATAGCTGAGGGTGAATGACTGCTGTTCCTGGAGGGCACCTCACTCCCACGGAGCCCCCAGTGTCATTACAGAAAGCAATCAGAGCATCTCTTGTAGCAAGAGCACATGACAGACCCACACACCTCTGCAAACAAGCCAGAGAAGCATCAGAGCCTTCATCCCAGTGAAATGAGGGCTGGCAGTGCCCCTGCTTCTAGGAAGCAGGAACTTCTTTAAATGAAAGGCCCATGGCAGGGCCTGTGTGGGCGAGTCTCTGTGAATGTCAACCCGTCTTTTGCCAGCCCTGGAGCTGGGCTAGTCTTCTGCAGACCTCCACGGGAAATGGCAGGGGGGTTAGAGTAAATTTAAGGCAGGCCTGCAGCCGGGGGTATGGTACAGCAGTGCAAAAGCCACCCTTTGTCACCAGGCACGGCCTGGCTGAGAGGGCAGCAGGCTGTCCTGAAGCACGAGGACGCCAACTTTAGCTCTCATGAAACAGCCTGGAGCAAGCTTCCCCCTGTAACCACTTCCTAGCTGGAAAAGCTTCGAACCTTCAAGCCTCCCCTTGAAGAGGGGTCACTCATGAAGGTGTCCCCGTTGCTGCTGAATGGTGGAGGAGCAGGCCGGGTGTCCGCGAGCCTGTCTGCGTGGAGAGCACGCTCCTCTCCTGGGGAGCCGCTGGCTCCAGAAGGGAGTCACCACGCCTGTGCTCTGCATCAGTGGTTACCTGGGCCTGACACAAATAGAAATTAATCAAAAGCGGCTTTAAAAGCTCCCGCGTTCCCGGAGTAGAAAGTTCCTCTTGTTGAAATTGGGTGGGAGAGCTGCGGTTTTTCCTCAGTTCCTTTGATTTGTTGCCTAATGCAGGGGATGGATAAATCTCTAAGCCCTGAGATTTAGGGCAGGATTCATACTTTACATCTTCAGAAGACGTAGTAAACAGCCCTATACTCTCTAATCCTGGGAGCAGGTTTGTACCTGCTCGCTCTGTATAAACTGGACCAGCTACAACAATTTCACATTGTGGCTGAGTTCAAAACATCCCCTTGGGGATGAAATGTTTATTGCAGGAGATTTTTTTAAGATGGTTCCTGAAAGGAAGAAAGGGACTCCTACCTCAATACTCTGCACAGACCCTGGGGGACTGTCACATGGGCGCACAGAGTGGCCTGACCATGAGCAGTGAGACACCCTGGCCCGTAGGAAAATACTCTGTGGAAGAACTTGCTGATAAATTTTGTCACTTAGACCTTCCCTGCTGGATGGGCAGAGGTGGGTGGCCTGCCCACAATGAGGAGGAGGCCTTCATGTAGCGGGGCTGGCAGCTGCCAGGAATGGCCTGATGGCTGCAGTGCTGCTGGATCCAGCCGCACATCTCCCCATTGCCTCTCTGGGCAGGCTGGGCTCAGGACGAAGTCACAGCGTCCAAGGATCCCACCGCTCCCAGGGGCAGGTCACTCCACAGCCTTGCAGAAGCCTCCTAGGCCATGCAGAAGTTTGCGGCAAGAGCAGGCTGGTTGCAGAGAGGCAGCTGAGTTTCCCATGGTGCCTGCCAGGGTGCGGGTATCTGGATCTTTGGGTTGCTCCAACTCAGCCCCAAGACTCTGCAGCAGAGCAGATGGGGACCAGTTTGTGGTCTGGACCCCACACTTGGAGGGCATCAGGTTGGGGAATCTGGTGAGTTTTATACAAAACATCAACTTCTGCGGATTCCCCTGTGGCACGTTTTCACACAGCATGGAGGCCTGCAGGTGACCTGCTCATGGTTTGCTGTAACAGAAACAAGGAAGCGGTGCAGGGGATGGGTAGTCCTTGGGGTGGGACACAGCTGCCAGCTCACCAAAGGGCATGTCAGCCAGTGTGGGTTTGACAGCTGACCACACTACCTTGTAACTGTGCAACCCCCTCTGTACGGCTGCAAGTACCTGTGCGTGGCCAGCGCACAGGGGCTGGGGGAAGCGGGGGCAGTGGCGGATCTGCAGAGGGCAGGGAGTTACTTACAGAATCTTCAGGCTGTAGAGGCCAGAGAAAGCTTCCCCTGGGATCCTGGAGATCTGGTTTCCAGAGAGGCGCCTACAGTGAAAAGAAGAGCCAGTAATGTGTCAACATCCTTGTAATGACAGTCTCTTGTCTGCAGAGGCTTAACAATTCTTGCCACAGGCTGCTTGGGCAGGAGGCTGCAGCACCTGCAAACTGAGCCGTGGCCAGGCGTTTGGGCAACTTTTGCATATCATCCCCTTTTACAGCATCAGGAACAGGTCAAGAAAACAATGCCAGACCTGCATCCAGCTTTTTCAGCATTGGGCTGATACCTGCAGAGGACTCCACTCCACAGACTTTACAGCACAGGCTGCCCGTAAGAGGGGCTTCTGCTCCAGGGCACCAACCAACCTACAGACCCTGCTCTATGCCAGATGCCTGGAGCAAGGGGATTGCTACTTTATGCTCATGAGTGGTCCTGGGAGGACTATCCCTAAATCACAGACCCATTGTCTGCATGGGATCCGTTTCTACATCTAGCAGGTTCTCCTTTTTCCTGTCAATCAAAGCTTGATGCCATTTGATCTTCTTCTGCTCTCTCATTCCCAGCTCTGATTTGACCTGTGTGATCCCAGCTAAGGCCCAGCTTCTTCAACATGTGACAATTTGGTATCACTGCTGCAAGGGGAAACCAGGGAAGGGGCTAGAGATGGCAAGTACCATGCAGGTGTCACACTAGAGCGAGCTCGTCTGAGTATGGTTTCCAAAACTGGGACAGAAAAGTCAAAAGTGGTTCTTAGATGAGTTATGGCTGGAGAAAACCATAGGATAGGGACAATGAAGCCTGGGAAGTCTGATGGATAAAGATGAATGTGAAGGGATGGGAGTGGAAGACAAAGTGAAGAACAGTGTCACGAAGGAAGGTGGGACCATTGGAGTCTGGTTGGTAACAACATTTAGAATTGTCTGGACTCGATGATACCTGAGGTCTTTTCCAGCCTCAATAATTCTGTGATTCTGTGAATTTACCCAAGCAAACCTGCGGGATTCACTGTTGTGCAGTGTTATCTGATGAGAGCACTCAAATTTTACCAAAGCCCAGAGCAGGCTGGGGCATTAACAGGTATTTTGATTTTTCATGGATATTGGAAACTGCATCAGTACTACCAGCAGTTTCACTGATGAGGACAGTGGTCCTGAGAGACCATGGTGGGAGCCTGTGGTGGAGCCAGGAGTAAAGCTCAGGACTCTTGAGTCTAGGCTTGACATAAGGAGAATCTCTTTCTCCTCCTATTTCTCCCATGAGGACCAACATGGACCAAGTCCCAGGGCCCATCAGCCAGAAAACATGAAGACAGGTGTGACAAGCTGATTAAGACCCCAAATTACTACTGCATTTGTGCTTACTTTCTGATCCACAAGTGGTCAAGGTTGGACTTCTCCATAGTCACAGCGTAAGAAACTTGTCTGCTTGACTTGGGAGAGGAATACTGCATCTCCCAAAAGGAGACAATGAGCAACATTCGTGATCAGGCTCATCCTCACTCTCCCAGAAGGTCCAAACCAGGCCCAAGAGGTCACACACAGACACTGGCAAGCTTGTTGTACTCATTTAGCATTACCAAACCTTGTTTCTTTTTAGACTTTTTGTTTGTGAAGGAGACAGGTGTCAAGGATGAGCGGTGTGATCCAGGCTGGAAGCAGAGTGCACTGCTGTGAGCACCCTGACAAGGTCACAGAGAGGATCTGAGCTGGTTTTGGGACCCACACTCACCGGTGGAAGAGCAGGCATGTGTGGGTGCCCGAGCTCTTTCCTTCACTATCTCTCCCCTCGGGAATCTAGAGAAAATTGCTCCCATAATTAGGCCTCCGACAGCATAAACAGCACAGGGTCGTTTCTTTAATGTGTGTGAGCAGGTTGTAACCTGCCTCTCTGCAGTATGCAAGCCGCCTGGCAGGCTGGGCTATTTGTCACTTGGGGGCTGTGATTTGGGGTAATTGCTCCTTTTGATTGCTGATTTCCACATGGGAGGAAGGGTTGTCCAGGAGACTGGAGCGCTCGCCTGGAGGGCAGGTGTTCCTGCACGGCATCCTCAGCCTGCTCCCAGCATCCTTCCTACCAGGCTGCACTTGCTCTGCAGGGGGGTTGTCTGTCCTCACCTCCCTTGAGCTCCTGCTTGCCCCCATGCCTTCGCTGGCAGCAGTCTACATGTATTCATGGTTAAATGTGCCTCTTGACTTGTCTCCTGGCAGCTCCGCACTTTTGTGTTCACTTTTCTGGGTGTGTTTGAGTGTTTGCCAATTCCTTAAATGGCTCTGGGACCTCCAGGATTAGCAGGAGAGGAGTGTGGAGCTTGGATGGAGCCCAGGTTTGGGCTCCTGGCCTCAGAACGGGATGGCAGGGAGCCCCGTATGCCAGTGGGACATGTGCTGAGCCAGCTTGTGGCATCTCAGCATCACGGGCAAAACAGAATGTGAGGGGAAAAAAACAACTCTGTGGGAGATGCCCTGGTTTCACTGGGTACTGCCTCTAGGCAAATTTAGAGGCACAAAACAACCCTCAGCCCCAGGAAAGGCAACTGTGTCTCCCTGTTGCTTCTGCCTCTGTCCTTGGCCCTGCCACACTGAGGCTATGCTGTGTCCCTGGCTCACCTCTGGCCTCTGGCTCTCCTCTCTCTCCCTTCACCTCCTTCCTGATGCCAGGGCAGCCCAGCTCCTCTCCCCAAGGCATAGAGATCCATGCCAAGCCAAAGAGTAGGCACAAAAGGAGGCACCAGCCACAACCACTTCACTCAAGCCACCTCCCAAGGCAATGGCCAGTGCTGTTGGGGTCCAAGATGGGCTCTCTCACTTGTATGCAGAGACTGGGAGGTAGGAGATGTCTGTGTTCATGCTAACAGGATGAGGTTTTGCTTTCCTAGAAGGCATGGCTGGGATATGAACACAAGGTCTAGAGGTGTGGACTTTGAAGTTTTGCTATATACCTCCCAGGACAGGAGCTGCATGATGCTGTGAGTGGTACCCAGGTGTCCTGGGCAAGGGAGAACATCTGTCTCATCTCCCCAAGAGTCAGTCAGGAGTGAGTAGGTCTTCTGGGGTGTCCTGTTCAACAGGAGGAGTGGGAAGAGATGCCTACTTACATGTCATTAGTGCCTGTGCCAGTTCATGTAAGAGACCCAAGACACAAGACTCCCTGTGTGTGATTCTTCCTCTGTCCCTGGTCACTTGGCAATCTCCCTAGTGCTTGGTTTCCTCTGTCCCTCTCATTCAAACTCTCCAGAAATCTCCCAGCCTTGCAGACAGACACTCATTGATCATATCTCCAAAAGCCAGATCCCACTGAAATCATAGAATCATAGACTGGCCTAGGCTGGAAGGGACCTTAGAGCTCATCTAGTCCAACCTCCCTGTCATGGGCAGGGACGCCTCTCAACTAGATCATGATACTCAAGGCTCTGTCCAACCTGGCCTTGAACACCTCCAGGGAGGGGGCAGCCACAACATCTCTGGGCAATTTATTCCAAAGTCTTGCCGCCCTTGTACTGAAGAATTTCTTCCTAAGGGCCAGTCTAGATCTATTCTCATTCAACTTAAACCCATTTCCCCTTGTCCTATCAGTGGACACTCTTGTAAAAAGTCCCTCCTCAGCCTTCCTGTCGGTTCCCTTCAGGTACTGGAAGACGGCTATTAGGGCCCCCCAAAGTCTTCTCTTTTCCAGACTGAACACCCCCAGCTCCCGCAGCCTGTCCTCATAGCAGAGCTGCTCCAGTCCCTGGATCATCCTTGTGGCCTCCTCTGAACACGCTCCAACAGATCCACATCCCTCCTGTCTATTTAAAAGGGAATAATAACATCTGAAGTGATGCAGAAGACTGGATGCAGAAGACTCCCCATCAAGAAGGACTGAGAGGTGGCATTCTCTTGTACCCTAAGCACAGTCAGGGAAAAGATGCTGCTCTTGCAGGGGTGAATGTCTGGTCCACAGCACAGAGCTCTACTCCAGGCCTGCTCAGGTCTCTTTTTAGAACAGGCAGACTTGATTCAGCTGTGAGTAGGCTGGGGAGAAAGGGAAAGCTCTGGATTTCAAGTGACCAGTGGAAGTGGGAGAGAAGGGGCAGGTGGAAGGGGAGGTCGGGAGCTGGAACTGACTGGCTTGCTTTGGAAAGCTCGCGTGTTTGGTGGATTTTAGATTTTGCTCCCCCCTCCCCACCCCACTCCCGTGATTTCTGGAAACATTCCTGCAGGCTTTGATCTGCATTCCCAATAGACTCCAAGTTGGAACAAACTCATGGTTTACCACCTCATGGTTGCAGCAGTTCAGTTACCACAGGCTCCCACCCCCTCCTGTGTCTTGGGCTTCTTGGTCATGCTACAACTTCCTTGGCATGCCCAAAGGCTGTTTGTTGGGCATGATTGCTCCTGCCATGTGCTCAGGCAGCATGATGATGCTCTTATCATTCACATTACGAGGCAGGAACATTGCCCATTGGCAGGACAGGACAAACATGTGTGTCCATATCCCAGTGGAATTTTCCCCTTGCCAGATCTTTGTTGAGCATGTCAGCCTCTCTTTGATCTCTGACTCTGGATCATTTCTCAAGCACTAACATTTTCAAGGCAGAATCTGTGCCCAGATAAACTCCTCCTGCCTAAACAGTGTCATCACACCAAGACTGTGCCATCCCCTGGGCGCAGAGGACCAAGGGCTCCATGTTATGCTTGAGTGTGTTCTTGTGCTGGTGTAAAAGAGGAATGAAGTCAATTAAGTCATGCAAGTGAAAACATGGTACATTTGACAAAACAGCCAGACTTGGACTCTCCCTTCCCACACAGGAATCTGCAGCTGATCCTGGTCTGGTATCACCTGGAGACGTCTCTAACGTGGTCTTTACTGCTTGACTCCATCCCAGAGGAAGAGACTACACAGGCCTGTTTCTAACTCTGCTCTTCGAACCCCCACCGAATGCCTGTTCCAACTCGATATATTGATGGCATTCGTTTCTTTTGTTTATGGTCCTCAAGCCAGCTTTCAACCCACACAAATGTTCATATGCGAGCTAGCTTGGATTCGATTGCCAAGTAAGTTTTAATAAGACACAACTCCTTAATGAACAACTCAATACAGGACACTGAATGCCTTCATTCCATCCCCTTATAAACTGTCAAGGTGCTCATGGGAGATTTGCTCCCTCCAAACATTCAGAGCTTTTTTGATTTTTGACTCTACTCTGTCCCACTTGGGGTACCCCAAGGAAGAGTTAGTTATTTGGAAGGCTGTTTTCAGGAAAATTGAGGCTGGCTATCCTCACTTGCATGAGATTTTCAATTGCTGAACACTATCCCTAGCCTAAATAGAGTAGAAAATAATTGAAATCTCTAAATTTTCAGAACGTTTTGAATTTAACTTGGGCCCCTGCAATAACTTGGCTTCATTTTTCAATACGCATGATGGAGAACCCTTGGAAGTCCTTCCCTCCTGCTCCTACCACCATCTGCCTGTGCGCCATGCCAAATTGCACAGAGATGACCTTCGGAAGGCTTCATTAGAGGAATTGTCTTTTAATCCTCTTTGTGTTTTTTACTCACCCACTGAATTGATGACCAGTACTATCTTCTGCCAAGGACCAATGTCAACCAGGAGGACCGATGTCAACTGTATCGGTCAGGTCTAGTGCCTTTGTTGCCAACAAGTTGCATCCTGGTGCCAGACACAGGAGCTAGGCAGCATCCTGGGGGCACCACAGTGCCCAAGCATTCAGAGGAGCTGCAGCTCCTCACCCACGGCCATCTGGAAGTGCAGAGCTGTGTCAGACAGGGTGGCTACTGAGGGAACAGTGCTGCTCCCTCCGAATGTCAGTATGCCAAAACAAGGTCATGGCCCTGCAAGAATTTGTGTCTCTACCTCTGCAGCCTGCTGTGCTGCTGAAAGCCAGTAAAGCTGCTCTCCAAGGAGTAACCTACTCCAAACATGTTTCCACACTGCTCCAGGAAAGACAGTCATGCCCTAAAGCCAGAATTACTGCAGTGCTTCCTCCTGCAAGAATGAGATTGCCCTGGAGCGAGACCCTGTGCTGGACGATACTCCTAAAGACAGATGTTTCAGATGCCTGGGAGCTGATGTGGGTGGTGTTGGGTGCTCCAACACCAGGCAGGGGGACACTGCAGCAGCGCTGGTGCTGCATCACCCGTGATGGCTCCACCAGTGGTCGGACCCCCATGGGAAGAGGAGCAAGAAGAGGGTTTCTTCCCTGGAGCAGGGGAGAGGAAGAGGGCTGCTGTGTTCACATTCCCATTTGATTTCATTTTGCTTTTATGCTGTTTCTTGGCCTCCAGTCCCTTGAGCTGCTGGAGCTGCCTCAGTAGGGGAACAGCCCGCAAGGGGAGGCCGCGGTGTGGGTCCTGCGCCCGCTGTGCCCGCATCGATGCAGAGGCACGGCACTCCCTGTGACGGTGAGTCCTTCTGCCCTCGGGGCCTGAGAAGAGGCAGGGGGAAGAGCCCGGGGCTGGGGG
>NW_009704359.1:99975-110441 GCF_000703405.1 Apaloderma vittatum
GCCGCTGTGCCCCGAAGCAAGAGGTGAATGGCAATGAACACCTGCCTTTGGCTGCCGTTTCTCTTCTTGGCACCAAGTGCTCGTGTTTGGATTCAAAGCGCGGTAACAAAGCCCTTGCCGGCGAACACATTTCAACATGTTATTATTCCCAGGCTGGCTTTCAAGATCTTCTTTCTATTCCTTCTGTACTGATTGCTCTTGTTTCTCTTGGCTCCCAGCTCTGGCTTTTCAGGCTTCATTAACTGGAATTTATTAGCAACTTTAAACAATCTTCCTGCTGCCAAAAAGAGAGAAAGAAAGAAAAGAAGAGAAAAAAAAAGAAAGAAACAAAGAGGAGACACACTAAACTCCAGGCTGCTCCCTGCCTGTGTGAGGCCCAGGTCTGAACACCTCTGTCACTGGAGGTTTTCTCTGGGGGGAAGGAGCTGGGCTGGGGCCATGCCTGCTCTCGGCACAGCCTTTCCTGTGCGTGCTCTGCTTCCCCGCTGGAGCTGGAGGCTGGTGGTGACAGAGGAGAGCACAGATGGATGGGAAGCCTTTGGAGAGGACTCCTCAGTGGCATTGCCTCTTCAAAGCCAGCTGGGACTAGAGAATCTGGTCTCTTGGCAGCCTCTGAGCATGAGTGCTAACTGCATCCGCAACACCTTCCTGAGCAGCTCACAGTAAAAACTAATGACTAATAGGTCCCGGCACACCTGAGAGGCCCATGCTCATTGCTGAATGAATGGGTAAATAGACACTGGCAGGGAAAAATCACTTTACCAAGACCACACAGTGAGTGAGCAGTTTGAGCTGGAGCAGTCCTGGTGTCCTCACCCAGGCCCTAACCGCAGCGTTGCCTCCCATCCCTTGTGGGACGTGGCCGTTTGGTCTCCAGAGGGAAGCTGTCCCGTGGGACACAGCCTGGCTGGACATCATGGTGTGGCTTGGGTGATTACTTCATTGTCCTCAAGACCCTCATGGGCCACCTTGGTCTCATGTGTTCCTTGTATGTCCCCACCCATCATGGGCATGTGCAGAAGACTAACACACTCAAGGCTCAGCTGGATCCAGCAACCTGAACTCACAGTGCTCTGCAGAAGCCTGAAGGATGTGCAACAAGGCACATATGTCCTCAGTGTCCATGGCTGAGAAGTCTGTGATTTTTTTCCAGAATGTTCAAGCACCTTTTTTGAGGCATTTTTGCAATAAAGCAAATACCATTTGAAATGCCATTTTCTTTTCAAGTTTGACCCCAAAGTTAAAGAGTAAAGACTAAGAAGTAATATGAAAATGAAACAAACTTTTCTCTTTCATGTTAAAACAACTTTTTTGAGGTGTTTATCAGTTTGTGTTTCCCCTTGAATGGAATTTTGCAAGTTTTTTCTTCAGTTGCTGCAGTCTGTCACTCATCCAGTTTATCAAGGATGTAATAAGGAATGTAACAGTGTATGAGACAGGCTGGGGCTTTAAGGTCACCTCAAATCCCTGGAGATGAGAAACTTGCTGAAAAGTTTCCATCTAACAGAAGACAGGCACCTCCAGCAAGGATGGGCTGCAGCAGAGTCCTCTTTGTTGCCACCTTCTCCACCTGGAGGTCAGGTAGGTCTTCCTCCTCCCCAGGGGACACCTGGATTGTCCCTCATTGCTCAGAGGTTTCTGGTCCTCATTCACTGCCCAGAAGAGGCAGTTCTTCCATGAGGAAGCAGACAGAAGGCTTGGTCTCATGTGCTACATGTAGACTCAAGGGAATATGTCCTGGGTAGATGAAATCTGCAAATATTTGAGCTGTGAAATCTGAACAAACCTCTGCTGAGGATGTGTAAACAGGCAGGATTTGTTTGCTTGACTCTTGTGCACGTCCTGGCACAGAGGGTGATCCCATCCTGAATATCATGGCCTTGATGTAATGTTTTGGGATGAAAGTTTGGTAAAGATGTGAAAAGAGCAGGGGAAATGCCAGGCACGTTGCACTACTGCTTGATGACAGCCCTATGAATAATGTACACACTGTCCCTGTCTAGATGTTGTTGTTAAAACAATCACCTGATAATATATAAAAATCCTTCCTTGCTTGATTTCATATAAATTACTCGACTTCCATAAATAGGATTACTGTCTTCTTGCTGTCAGATTCAAGCAAGGTCTTGGGTATGCATAGATATATAATGCCGCAGTTTCCATTTCTTCTCCTAATTGTGGTGTTTTTCTTAGCCAAAATACCTTTGCTTTCTGAATGAAGACTTGGGGCGTTCTGAACCTCTAGTAAAATGTTCTTTAACAACTTCCAATTATTTTTCAGATTTTCCTATTTAAACTTTTCCTCTTCGTCTGTTTCATTCATGATTATTTTTGGCTGTGGGAATTTGGATCTTTTGGAGCCTATGAATATTTATTCATTGCTGGTTGAGACTGTTCTGTTTGTACATGACATTTAATAAGGACACGATTGCTTGCAGCGAGACAACCATTGATTGTATACAACAGAGTATGGTCTCTGTGTGTGAAAAGCTGTGAACACCCCCAGCAACTGCTTTGAGTGTCCACATTTCAAGACAGATGTTGACAAAATGGGAAGAGGAATGCTGCAAGATGGATGCAAGGTCTTAAAAACCCACCTTCTGTAGGTAGCTCGAGCTCCAGAGCTAAAGAAAGATTTAAAAATTATTCCTGCACAGTGTGTAAATGTTCCTCAGGGAGGGGAGTTTGGGTAGCCGGGGTCCTCACAGGTCTAAAGAATAGAAACTACAGATGGATGAAGACAAGTTGCAAAACCATTTGAAGTTAAAAAGCTATAGTATGATTTGTTAATTATGAGAATCGACTTGTTATGGGAATAATGAACTTCAGTATCTGGCCTGGTCTCTACAGTCGAGACCGAATGTTCAGAGAAGTAAGTTTGTCTTTGCATACGTGTGTCCACATATGTGTCCTCGTGTGCAAACTCTAAGAGCACAGAGAGGACTTTCTGCTCATGACAGTGGTGCCTGAGCACTGTGTCACAGCCTGCAGGGGCTCACGTCAGTGAGGGGCTGGGCAGGTCAGCAGCACAACCTGTGCACCTCACTGGCGTTACCCTGCTGAAGGTTCAGGGTCGCTCCACCACAGAACACGTGGGCTGGGAGACGAAAATGGCTCCTTTTGGGATGGTGCAAACAGGCATTCTGTAGGAAGTTCTGACATTTTGTAAAATGCCATCTTTTGAAATGTTGATGCTGTGTATGGCAAGAACCGATTCAGCAAAGTCAAGGTGTTTCATTCAGACAAATTAAGCTGTAGCAAGTATTGTACACACAGTAAGTTTACAACATGTACATCAAATGTGACATTAATTAACATTCGATACAATATAACAATAGTATTTTGAAGAAACTGCACTTTTCAACAGCAGCTATTGTTTTGAAAGGAGTAACAGCATGAGAATAACACCTGGGGGTACTTCTCATGGTCACCTGGATGAGAACACACAGGTGCAATTCACCCATGCAGAAATGGCCAGCTTTGATATTCTTCCCCCCAGGCTCCCATTTTTGGGGCTCCCAAGGGATTCCAGTGTTTTCTAATGCTGGTGGTTAATTGTCACACTTTCAGAAGTGAAGCTGCTCCTTCACTGACACACAGCCACATGCCCATCCCCAGGGACTGTGACTGCTGTGTCTGCTCAGACCGCAGCACACATCCATGCATGATGGGGCACCTCAGCCTTAGGGCCAAATTTTTCAGGCTTCAGTTGCCCAGGCTCACTGCCATCTAACCTGCAAAGTGCCCGGGAGCTGCTGTGCCCATGGGAGGCTCTGAGGTGGACTCTGCAGAAAGCTGAATGAAAGTCCCTGTTTGACAGCTCTCCTCTGGGGCACAATGTTGATTTTTGCATAATGGATTAGGTCATCTCTTATTTTGGCTTTTGGCATATGCATCCTCTCAGCCTACAGGTAGCGACCTAATTCTAAAAGCAGTGACCTCAGTCAAACCCCTAAGCTAGAGTAGCAAACAAAACTTCTCCCAGCGCGCAACCTCCTTCCATCTCAGCCTGTAGCTACAGTGACAACACTGGGGTTTGCCACCAGAGCCACAGGCACCCTGTCCAGCATCCCCCCTGCCCCTCCAGTAACGCTCTGCCTGGCACGGCCACTCTGTACTTACAGCTCCTCCAGGAATCGCAGGTGACGGAGAGTGCTGGGCTGCAACTGGCTGATGTTGTTCATGCTCAGATCTCTAGTGAGGGAGAAAGACAGAAGCCTCTGATCAGTCCTATGGTGGTTTGCACATTAAAAAAACCCCAATGCCGGGCTCTGTGTCCCCTCTCTGCCAAGAGAGAATACAAGAAACCCCTGCAAAGGGCATATCAGCATTAACGTCTTCTTAGAGCACCTCAGTTTGGGAGGGACCCATAAGGATCACTGAGTCCAACTCCCTGCTCCCCACAGGAATATCTAAAACTAAATCACATGACTAAACTTGTCACAGCCCGGGCTCTGCCTGCAAAGTGATGGAGAGGATTAACCAGAGAGACACTTGCTCTTGCTCTTGCCTGAGCTTCTCCAGATCACAGAGCAAGTCAGGACATTTCTTAACAACACAAGCAGTGTTAACATCTCACAATTTTTGGAGAATGAACAGGAAGCCCAGTGATGCTGGGGTAGGACTGTATATCCCTGGGCCCCAAAATATCCTTCTGTAAGCACTGATCATGGCAGCTACCCCCGGGGAGATTTTCCAGCGGGTGTGCAGACAGCTGCTTTCGAGGAGAGAGTGAGCCACGAAGAAGGGTTACAGAGTACTGGACAGACCTATTCTGAACTGGAAAAAACTTGAGAACAATGCCAGGAACAAGGGACAGACATTAGCTCTGTGGGTGACAAACGGAGTTTAGGAGGTGGGAGAAATCTGACTGCTCTTGCCTCAGTCTTTACCATCTCCATCTCAAGGCTCAGCTCCTGTCTGCTCAGAGGGGTTGACAGACCCTCCCAGAGGAGACTGTGACATGACCCAAGGGTCCAGAGGGTGTGCTGAGTCTTAAGCCCTCGGCGCATCACAAGATCCTCTGCCAGCTGCCCACAGCAGAGCTGGCACTTTCTTAGGACAGAAGAGTAGCAAAGTTTGCAGCAAAAAGTGTATTAGACAAGTAGTTGGAAAAAACAAGGACACTTCTGGGCTCTGAGGCTCTATCAGGTCTGATACTTGATGGATGCAACCCTGCCCTCATGAGCAGCTGCACATGAAGAAAACGGCACTTGTTACCCATGTCTAGAGCAAGCTGTGTCCAGGTGATTGGAAATGAGCATTAATTTTTACAACTATGTGGAAAGACAAGGCTGAATTAAAAGCTGGCGTGGTTAAAACCAACAGGAATGGTTGGGACACATCCCTGTCCCAGCCAAACATCAGCTGAGGCGCCAGGTAGACTCATGTGAGACACGACAGGATATTGCTGCATTCTATATTTGGATGATCCCAGAATTCAGTAGAAGGGTTAAAATATTATTTTGTGCCGCTTCTATTTTTATTTTTAAATCCCCAAGGGCAGTTGCTACTTAGCACCCATTAAAACATCTTTCTTTCCTACATCAAAGTGTCTCCTGTTTATGTTGTAATGAATCAGTCTGATGTTTTGACATGTTGTGAAACAATACAAAAATAACGAAAAATAACATAAAATTCAAGGCTGTGAAACAAAACACATCTGAAACATCCGAGATCAACTTGAAGCTCCTGGGCATATTCCTGCAGTTGCCTTCTGCTGGAAAAACTTGCCACAGGAGACACTTTTCAAACCTCACTGATGGGGACAGCACCCCTGGACGGGCAGGGATTGAAGGAATGTGCAGAACCTCAACATCAGTCCTACCCAGCACAGCATTGTGTGGCTGGTGGTAGTGGGGAGGATAAACATGTTTTGACTCTTTCTTTTCTCCCCCTTGATCCATATCCTGAAGAGGAACAAACACACTGGTTTCTGAGGAAATCTCCCAAAAGGCAGAGGAGAAATACCATGAACCCATCACCCTGGTGGGCTCACAGCATCACCTCACATGGCTTTTCTTTGAATCTCACATCCCTGGGGCTCCTGGCCATGGACAGGTCTGAGGGAAAGGGCTCTCTCTCACCCTCTCTTGGGCCAGTGAAGAAAAATCCTGCCTTAATTTCAAGGCTATTGCATGGGGAAATTTTTGAGACATTTTATTTAAAACTCACTGGTGTGTTGGGTGTTTGGACTCTCTAGCAGTCTGCAGTCCTGCAGGACTCTAGCGCAACACATCTGCACTCACAACACTGAAAAGCGGAGGCCCACGGTGCAAACCCTCATCGTGGACAGCAAGGCAGATGTGGTGCCAAGGGCTCTGCTTCACCACTGACCTGTCCCACAGGACACCCACAGCAGCTCCTCTAGAGCAGTGGACATCACGCCTGACCTGGAGTGACGGAGTTCCTGGACTGGCCATGGTACGAGGAGAGCAGGGAGGGGATGGTGTGAGAGCAGGCGGTGTGAAGGAAGAACAAGTTCCTCTGAGGGCTGGAAATGAACTTCCTGAGCACAGTCCTGGCCCCAGTGATTTTGATACCCACAGAAGTACGAGGTGTTTCTCCACAGCCTGTCCACATTTGAGTGAAAGCTGAGGCACAGGATTCTTGCCTGAAGTGTTGTGGGAGTAAATATTTGACTTATTACTCATGTAAAGATGTTGTTGACTTGTTGCTGTGTTTTCCTGAGCTCATGCTTTTCCTCTTAGTAAGTTTTCTTGTGCTATGTGCATCCCCAGTGCATGCAAGAGTAGAAATGCTTCCTGTTAGAGTAAACAGAAAACCTATTTATCTCCTCAAGTGTTTGGAGGCAATTACTTCAGCCAGACACATTTAGTTAATTTTGAAAGGATGCCACAGTACTTGAACCTTGTTGGATGCTTTTTTCCAGCAACATCTGACAGAAGGATTAGGGATTCATGGACTAAAAGGATCAGGGACTGCTCTGACCTTTCTCAGCTCTGTAAATGACTTTGACTTTCCAAAATAGCTCTGTCTTTTGAGTGTCTAGCACCCACTGGAGTCAAACAAGTGTTGGGTGACTCATATCTAAGCATGGCTACTGTCATTTGCACTGGAGAAGTCACTACAAAGATGGGGACAGTATCACAGCAGGCTTTATAGACCATAATTCGTATTCCTCTCTTAAACACTAAAAGAAATTAGGAAGATAGAGGAGGAAATGAGGTGCTGCAGCTTCACCCAGGCTTGCAATGCAGGACCAGCGGAGGAATGGTCCAGATTCATAGAATCATAGAATGGCATAGGCTGGAAAGGACCTTAGAGATCATCAAGTCCAACCTCCCTGTCCTGCCTTTGTGCTCATGACACCACACTGCACTGGTGCACTGGGACAAGCCATTCCTCTATTCTCGCAGAGCTCCCGTGTTCATCTTTCCCCAGTCACTGGCCTGTCTGTCCTCTCTGCAAGCTATCCGATAAAAGCAGGAAACCTTTCACTGCCAGATCATTTTGCACGGCTGCGGTCTGAAATGCTGACAGCGAAGTGAAGTGAACTACTCTGCTGCTCGCAGGACTGAAACTCTGTTCTGGTATCACCCCCATTTGCCCATGAAGTAATGTCTTTTAAGGCCTCTTGCATTAGGTGTTGAAATTACCTTTGCTTTCAAATGGCACCGCACCAAAGCCATCATGGCTATAATTAGTGTGATTTAACATCCTCCCCTTCCCCAACTAATGCTAAACATTTATTGTAAGCATTTCTAACTTGTATCTGCAGGAAAACTGAGACACAGTTCATGGAAACTGAGCTCATGTGATTCAGCCTCAGACCTTACAACTCCTCTGGCCCTCAAGGGGTTCCTTAAATTATTTGCTTTGATGTCGCCTTCTTTCATGAACAACCTTTGATTACTCACTGATTAGCTGATCTTCCTTACCAAAAAATGGTGTGACACACAGCATGCTTTCGGTACCCCAGCAGGACTCTCCACCATGCTCTCCACCAGTGCTATGAGACAGTTACCACAGCGGTTTAGTTCAGGCATGATACGAGCTTTAGAGATCAAAGGAATCTATCTTTGGCGTAACTGCTGGGGCAGGTGGGATGCAGGCTGTGGTGCTGGTGCTCTGAAACCTGGAGCCATGGATGTCGCTGTGGGCAGCAGCACAGTCCCACCAGGGGATGTTGTGGAAGTGCGTGTTCTTACCCCAAAAGGGAAAGCTTTTATGCTAGAATATGTGAGTCTGCATGAAGGGCACCTGCCATACTTGGCCAAGACAGGCATAAGCAATATTCCCAGTATATACCTCTAGGGACAGTGGGATTGATGTCTCTTGTCTAAAAGCTGCACACAAAATTGGTGTGGGAAGTACCTTGCCCATCAACCCCAAAGCTCTCTCTATGCCTCTTCCTAGACTATAAGCAAAGTTCTTCCCCAGAGAGGCACGCTGATGTGAATTAACTCAAGCAAAAGTCAACAGACATAGAGCAAAACAGATTGAAACCACATTAGAACAGCACAATGAGATTATGGCTGCTCAGTCAGGAGAGTTTGAAGGTGAAATCTCCAGTGACTCGGTTTTGGCCAAGGTCAAGCACGTAGCCTTCAGAGCCAGATGCGCACCTGGCTCAAGATCTGCAACCTGCACATGAGTGGCAGAGAGATGATGCTCTCCTGGAAGATATGACAGGGCTAGGAGATTCCCTGAAGAAGAGCAGCTCCTGGTTCTGGCTGGGAGAAGACATTCCCCAGCCATCTCTCTCTGCACTCCAAAGAGACAGAACGTCTGGTCACTCTCTTCAGTCCCCTCTCCATGGGTCTCTCTGTCACTCAGCATGAAGAGAAGCCTGTGTCCTCATGTCATGAGAGAAGGGAGTAGCTGCCTTCAAGCAGATCTTTGATCTACAAGGTTTCTGCAAGCTCAGGGTGTGGCTGAAGGGACAGACCTTCAGGTAGTCAGCAGTGGGTTTCTCTATGGGCTTCTGGCTTCTTTCATACCTCAGTGAAACCCCACGCATGTGGCAACAGCTGGAAGTGATCACAAACGTTGCCCAAGCCACTGGACAGGATTTTCAGTATTTGGGGAAACGGACTTTGTGCTCCTCTTTTAGAAGGAGGCAAGGTGGCCACAAAGAACATATCTGACTGTTCTCCTCAGGTTTTGAGTCTATGGGAAGCTATGAAGAATCCCAGATAATGATTATCTTCTCAAGCCCTAAAATGCTCCACTGTATGAATGTCTTCTCATTTTTCAGGATGCTCAGGATATTGAAGTACTTTCTTCCCAGCTCAGACTCAGGCCACATCCTCTCAGTGTTGGTGCTGAACAGGTGGGTTCCTGGACTGTAGAATAGACCTTCCTTGCACGCAGGCAGTTCAGCAGAAATTTTTACGGTTGTGTGGAGAAACTAATGATTTAGTATCCTCTTGATTAATTAGTTGCACAATTACAGCATTAAGGCCTCCCAGTCCAGCAGTGTGATTTCAGGAGGGAACTGTACAACCCAGACCAAAATTCCCATCCTTATCCTGGAAATGCCCGACACTAGACCTGTTCTTGCAAGGCGTGAAACACTCTCTGAAATCACCAGGAGATGAGCAATGTCTCTACCCATCTTCTGGCCACTCTCATTAGCATCCAGTGAAAAATGCACAATTACACCACCTTTAGAAAAGAAGCCTAAAGGCAATAAATGATGGTTTTAGAAATTCTTCAGATTATACTAGAATGATTCACAAAGGCTCTTGTTATCTTCTTTCCTCTTTATCTTGAAATCTCCGAGGTCACCACAAAATGCCTGAATAGCTCGGGGGAAAGCTGGTGCTGACGATAGAATGGTACTTAGAGCCATAGAACCAGATGAAATTTTTCCTAAAAGCCTTGCAGGTTGAAAGCTACCTAGAGGTAGTCTCCATAAAGGAAAGGAGAAAGGGAAGATAAAGAGATCAAAGCAGTAAGAGCTCATTTGCATTACACCATATCTGGAGGCACTAGCCCTGCTTCAATCCCATATCACTGCAATAGGCAAGAGCAGAACGTGTTTCTACTCCCACCTCTCCATGTTTGAAAATAGATCAGTCATCTCAGATCATCCCCCATGTGTAGGCCCTACCTGAGATCTCCACAATGTTTCAATAATAAAGACTCAGCCAAGGCCAGTTTGTCAAGGTGAGATTAAGCCCAACCCTGCAGCACTAGGTCTTCAGAAGTCTGGTCTGCGCAGTGAGCAGCAGTGACCTACGGCAAGCACGACCCTCATGCTGCTCTGGCTGCTCCACATCCACCTCCTGGAGCTGCCCCGGCCCTGCACTGTGTTCTGTGCCCTCCACATATGAGAGCAGAGAGGGGCTGAGCAGGGGCGTAAGGCATTTCTGCCCCTGGGAATGGTTGATTCGGGCTGGATGTTGGACAAGGACCATATTTTCCATTTCTGATGCCATTCTGCAAGTTCACGTTTTTGGCGATTCCCATGAGGGAACTGAGAGCACTGTCAGCAAGTT
>NW_009704360.1:0-8391 GCF_000703405.1 Apaloderma vittatum
TCCATGGGGCTGCTTTCTAGCAGGACATCCCTTCATCTGTCCTGGTGTCTGGTGTTATCCCTCCCACAGGCAGGATGAGTAATTAATTTCCCGTTACTGAAAACACAGATGCTGCCTTTTTTCCCCAAGTCACATGGGCAAGATTTTGTGGTGACCTCGAGGACTTACTGGAAACTTGGAAAGAAGCTTCTCAAGGAGCAGGAGAATGGGTCTGAAACCAGGACACCAAGGCCTGATCCTGCAGCTGGCCACCTCCTTAAAAACCTTCTCCACTTGATGGGTCCACGTTCCCACCAGCTCCTTAGGATAGTCACCAGGATTTGGCAGAAGCAGAAGCCACCAGGTTGCGGTGGACAGGGCAGTGGGAAACACGCGTCCCCATGGTCAAGAGCCAAAATGCCCCAAATTAATGAGGCTGGAAAAGACCTCTGAGATCATCAGGTCCCAACCCCATCATTCAGCTCCTTCACCACTGGGGACAAACCCCAGGTCAGGTTTCTGTCCCTTTTACCCATGGCTTTGATGAATATGAAGCATCTGGACCACCTTCAAAATAATCTCTGCAAACAAAAGTTATTTTGGATCGTGCTGTCAGAGGGAAAAAATGTTTTCCACCGGACACAAGGAGTACGAGTGATCCGAGCTGAGCTGGAGATATCTCATGAAGGATTCGCTATGAACCTGCCTCTTAACCTGGGAGAGAAGCCCCTTCAGCCTCACAGGGTGCTTAGAAGGTTTTGGATGCCAGATCCTCCTTGTTCCAACCCAAGAAATGGCTTTAACTGTAGCAGAAGAGAAGGATCAGCAAAGACCTTTGAAACCACTCCCAAAAAAAAAATGTAGACCATGTTCACATTTTAACAGTTTCCCTAAAATTTATGTCCTAGAGACCTGCCAATTTGACCAAAACCATCGCTCTCCCAACACTCATTCCCTGTACTTTCTTTCTTGAGTTTTTTTTGACTGCCCCAAGAATTAGGGACTCTCTCATGAGAGAGGACTCCAATAGAAAACTTCTCCTCCCCAAAAAACCTCTCTTGACACCATTCACATTTTTATTGCACACAATTTCACCCTTTTCTCTTAAGCAACCTCCTCCATCATCTCCTTAGATCTTTTCATCACTCACGTATTATATTCTCCTAAAAATGGGAAGTCTTTTCTTCCCCTTGGTGGTGGTTTGAGCTTAGACCACCCAGTTTCCCACATTTGACCTATTTAAATCTATTCAGCTTAGAAGGTCTTCAGATAATATGACTCCTCCGTATTTGTTAATACTGTTTTCCTCTGGTTAAAAAAAAAACAACAAATACAGAAAGCAAACAAACAGAAATAAGCCACACCAAAAAAAAATAGAATCAAGAGCAGACCACAAGCCCCCATATTTTATGGACTACTCATCTGAAACTCCACATAGTATTTATTCTTCGATGCCATTCTCTCACAGCCCCACAGCTGGTGGTTTTTCACGTTTAACCAATCCCATCCTTACCTCTTGTTTTCAAAAACAATATTTTGAGACCTAAAAGCTGTACACGAGGTATCCCAAGTGACCAAGCCACTCAGGTTGTCCACGCTCAGCCGCTTGTAGCAGCCACCAGCATCTGCTTAGGCAGGGAACTGGCTGAATAAAAGATGAGCTCCAAAATCTCCTGAGTGTTTTGGCTGAACGACACCTCCATCAACCAATGGTTCGGTAAAAATACAAGACCAAAGCCGACCTGCACGTGAGCTCAGAGCAGAGCTCCTGCTCTCCATGTCCCCATGGTGGGAAACTGTCCAACTCCTCTCTTTCTTTTCCTTTCACCTAAAAACAGCTCTTTTACTCTGTAAGGACGTGCTACACGGGCAACATTTTTCTTTTTTGGCCAAACCCATGATGCCGGTTGGAGAACAAGGACCACTTGGGAAAGACTGAGGCACAACTCCCAGACCCAACCTCTCCTGGACTTCCAAATCCACTTCTGATCTTCTGCAGAAGCAAGAAGCTGCTCATATGTCTCGTTGCAGAGGGAGCATCCCTGTTTCTTCTGGGTTTCTTGTGAGCTCAACCCCTAACTTGGGGAAATCAAGTACTCATGGTGGCGAGAGGACAAGAGATCCCTTTCTTATTCATCTTATCATCTTATTCATCTACAGTTTTAACGAGAACAGGTTTCACCCAATTCTCAGTCTCTATAAGTGAACAGGATGAACCCAAAGCTACAATTCCAAACTCCACATTTATTGTAATCACCGGTCCAGGAAAAAACCTCAATAATGCCTCATATTTTTAAAATTACCGGGCAGAAACTTTCCTTCTCAAATTAGCTTCAGAGTTCACAGAGTTGGCAATGAGAGGCAGACAATTAGGAACGTAGACGAACACCACATGAGGGAAAACAGAATATAATCACAAGAACACAAAAACAACAAGCTGAAAAAAAAAAAACCCAAAAGTTTCATAATTCAGGAGCAGCAGAGAGCTGACAGCAAATCTAGTTGTGAATTACAGAGGGGAAAAACGTGCTCTAAGTTTTACACTGCTTTTGTCCTCAGCAAGTAATTAAAAGGTCCAGTAAAATGGGATTTTGGGGATCCAGAATACGCAGATGACAGTATTTTGGATCACTGCATTTCTGCTCACCTGGCAGCAGAAATGCACCCTGTGTGCTTTTCACTAGCTACGGACAACCGGGTTAACACATGCCATCAACAACCCATCATCCCCACGGGGACATCACTGTCTGATCCATCTCAAACAATTCCTACTTGCACCATCATTAATCCATGCCCTAAAAATGAGTGGATCTTCTAAGCTCTTACTTTAAAATACCATTACAATGACGTCAAGTAAGGCGATGTGCTATGATAATACAGACCGAGTAGATTTCTCTCTTGATAAACCCAAGTTGTGCTCAGTTTATCCTCTCTTTGTGGGCACCAGTTAATCTCGTACACAGAATAAGCAGAAATAGCCCCAATTCACTCACAGCAGCCTCGTTGTGAACCCACTGGAGAATGTCCTTGTAGCACCTGATCCACAGACCACACCGTCTCCATCCCTGCAGCTCTGGTTTAAGCAAACAGCGATGGATTTGGCTTGCCCTCTTGTTCCTGAGAATCTTAATCCATCTGGATTTATTAATGTATTAGCACCAGCCACTGCGTGATCTGGGCTTCTCCTAAATTTATCTCTGGCTTTCACCAACCCTTCCATCCTCCTTTGACTCCAATCCACCAAAAATTCTCAGGCACGTGTTTTGGGAATTCTCCCACCCTTAAAAGAGATTCACACAGCACCTCATAAAAGCACAGCTCCACTCCTATACAGCCCTTCTCCAGGTCCTGCACTACTATTTCCGAAGAAGCAGCTCAGCATTCATCAGTCTAGGAGAGTTTGCCTTCCAATGGCTCCTTCTTCATGTGGAGGATTTACTGTGGAGCTCCCAAAATCTAAACCAGCAGACCAAAGTGGATGACTGATCAGCTCGATGGGTACCTTGCTGGCACCCATCCACATCTCGTTGGATGGTTGGGTTCGGAAGGTCGTGGGTTAACAGGTCATGCTCTACATGGAGGCCCACAAAAAAGTAAATAATGACAGCAGGGGTTCTGGGACATGCCTCGCTTAATGCCTTCATCAATGACCTGGAGGAGGCAACGGACGTGGCCTCGTCCACTTTGCAGTTGACCCCAGATGGGGAAGAAGGCAACACACTCCACCAGCTGGAGGGGTCTTGGCAGGCTGGAGGAATGGGCCAACATGATCGTGATGGAATTCAGCACAGACAAATGCCAGATATCACACAGGAAAAGCAAGAACCCCTGAACCCCCTGAAACAACATAGACTGAGGACCACTGCTTTGGGAGCACCTCTGCAGCTTAAGGACTGCAAGATTCGGTGGACAGCAAGCTGAACGTGAACTGGCTGCGCAACCTCGCAGCAAATCGCAGCCAAAACCACCTGGGGATCCAAAGACCCCACCTGGGGTCACCAAGAAGACGGAGAGAGGCCGACTTCACAGTGGGGCAGAGCAGCAGGAGAGGCACTGGGTACAAATGGAGTAATTTTGACTGGTTGAAGCAAAAAGCTTTTTCACAACGCGAACAGGCAGGCAGCAGAAAGAGTTCCTCAAAGGTGTTTCTACACTCTCCATCCTTGGAAGCTTTCAAGACCGGATGGAATAAAGCCCTGAGAAAACCACTCTGACCTCCCAGCGGACTTGCTCTGAGCAGGAGGTTGGACTAGAGACCTCCTGAGGTCCCTTCCCAACGCAGATGACCCTATCCTGGAAGAAACACGCTTTACAAACAGACTACACGCAGATTTTGAAACCTCCAGGTATTTTACGTTTAGCTGATTTCCCACACGGGGCTCCAAGAACCCCGATCACCAGCCACGTCATGTTCTGCTAAGAGGTAGGGGCCCAAAGTCCCGTTTCGAGGGGGGTTATATTCACAGTTAAGCAAATTTCAAGTCTCATTTTAACAAGAAACAGCATAATTCCTTTTTCCTCATGTCTGTGAGCAAGAGCGCTGTGATGTGTCACCCCTCACCTGGCTGAAACGGCCCCTACAGATAGTGTTTCATTTTCATTTGCCTATAGGTGCCAAACAACGCTTGGCATCGAATCAACGCCGAAGAAAGACCCGGTCAAACCCGCTTCTACTCCCCTCTCATAACCCTGGAGCTCCACAGGCTTATCCAAAATCAGACCCACACGTACAACCCCTGTCCCAGCTCAGAGCAGCAGGTTGGGTGGGACCCACCTTGCTAAAAGCAGCACAGAATGTTTAAAATCCTGCAAATAACCAGGGTTTAGCCCCGAATTAACTAAAAGGCGCAGTTTGTTTTAAGGAGAGATGATTGCCTCACGCGTAAAGACACCAACAGGAGCTTGTATGCTAGTAAGAAATAAGATGCAGGAAAATGAGCTTAGAAAAATAAGTTTAACATGCCCTGAAGATCTCTGAAGACAAGAGAAGATCAGTAGCCACTAAGGAAACACAAAAAAGTCCGACTCTTAAGGAGACGCTGAACTGTAAAAATGTAAATGTTCCCAAATAATATCCCAGAGGCACACGGGGACGCGTGCAGGTGCTCAGCACCGAGCGTGTAAGCGCTTTGCTGCCTCCGGATCAAACAGGAGCCTCTTGCTCAGCCCCGCGGAACCGCCTGTTGACTGTAAACACCACCTCGATATCGAAAACAAAAAGATAAACCCAACCAGAAAACTGCGTGGGGGGAAGAGAGAGAGCAGCGGTGCAGGCAAGCGCCGCTTTTGAGGTGAGCCTCTCCCTCTGAGGTTTGCAGAGCCGTGCACGCTCACGAGCGGCCGCGCTCATCTCCACAGGTCCTGCACAGCTCAAGGAGCCAAGAACCGTCACAGTCCCACCTCGTCCTGGCCAGGGATGTCTCCACCGGCCCGGCTACGCTGATTTTAGACAGATTTTCGGTGCTGCTTTGCTGGCGAGTATCTCACTGAGCTGTGCATCTCCTCCTGCAAATAAAAGGGCTGCATGGAGCCATCTCCTTCCCATCACGTCAGCCCAGCCTCGGCAGGATTTGGTCTCTGCTCCAGCCAGTCCTGCCTCCAACCTGTAACCCCAGACAGAAGACCAGAACTAGAGATGGGTCGGTTCAGGTTGGACGTGAGGAAGAAGTTCTTCCCCATGAGGGTGGGGAGACCCTGGCACAGGTTGCCCAGAGAGGGGGTGGCAGCCCCATCCCTGGGAGTTTTTCAGGCCAGGCTGGATGGGGCTCTGGGCAGCCTGATCTAGTGGGGGATGTCCCTGCCCACGGCAGGGGGGTGGAACTAGATGAGCTTTGAGATCCCTTCCAACCCTGACAATTCTATGATTCTATAACCCATTTTGTGTTTAGGTTGTTAAATCCCCAGTTTCCAAGTGAATTTCACATTTCAGATGCTTCGGGGCTTGTGTCCAACAACAGTGTGCTGATCGAGCTGCCTGATTTAATGGATTTGTACTCAAGCACTTAAAAAAAAAAAAAATTGAGACCTGGCAAAGTGGAAGAAAGCCAAGGAGAACGACCAAAGGCTATCTCAAAGGAAAAGAGTGCTCCAGAGCTTGTGTAGTACAAGGTCATGAGCCAGTTGGTTGAAAGAAACTCTAACAAGAGCAGAAAGCCAACACAGAATGGTCCGAAGGAGTTCTAGCGCTCTCTTCCCTTTCTCTGATCACTGTTTTGACAAGTTAATTAAAAGCAAAGTTTGAAAGCAACACAAATTTATAACACAAAAGCAAGAGGGAAGTCAAGCCTGACGCGTGGGTCCAACAGATATAGTAACCTCCCTCCTGCGCCCCCAACTAGCGTGGCGTGGTTAGCAGATGCTGGTGGTGCTACCTGAGCCACCTCCATCAGCAGGTACGGAGAAGATGGGAAACAAACACCCTCTTGATCCCTTCAGGCGGGTCACCAGGAGCCCAGGTGAACTTCCAGTCATTCCTATTCAGGTAAATGAAGGAATATGTGGGCATTGATCACAGAATCACAGAATCCTTCAGGTTGGAAAAGCCCCTTGGGATCGTCGAGCCCAACCACTGACCCTGCTCGACAAAGCTCAGCCCTGACCCATCTCCCCCAACCCCACATCTCAACGACCTTTAAACCCCTCCAGGGATGGGGACTCCACCACCTTCCTGGGCAGCCTGTGCCAAGCTCCCACTGCTCTTGCTGGGAAAATTTGTTTCCTCATGCCCAGTGTGACCTCATTACCCGTGAGAAGAGACCAGCCCCAACCTCTCCACACCGTCCTGTCAGGCAGTTGCAGAGAGTGAGGAGGTCTCCCCTCAGCCTCCTCTTCTTCACACTCAACAGCCCCAGCTCCTTCCATCGCTCTCCATGAGATTTACTCTCCAGGCCCTTCCCCAGCTCCTTTGCCCTCCTCTGCACTCACTCCAGCCCCTCCAGATCTCTCTTGGGTTGAGGTGCCCAGAGAATTTGTGTTAAAGCCGCTTCTCTACAGGGCCGGGATGAACACGGCTTTCCCTGGGCTCTGATGCAGAAGAGCCACCGTCCATCCTGGCGACAAACCTGGGACCTTGCAGCGTGTCTCGGCACAGCCGCTTACGGACAGCTCGGCCACGAAAGAGTTAACTGCAGAGAAAAATAGGTAAGATTTCCCCCCTTTTTCCCCCCTTGCTCCAAGGTAGACATCCAACACCTTCTCTCTCAAAGGAGCCGGGCTCCTTCCTCCCAGCAAATAAGGCCATTACCCCCGTGGCAGCGCCGGGGCCGGCGGCGCAGCATTGTTCCCCAGCCCTGGCTATAGGAAGCAATATCTATTTTCCATTTAGACGAGGGTAAAGCCTTTAATTTCACCCTCCCGGCTGCAGCTGGAGTTCCCTTTTAACTGCTTGGCCACAGGAGTGAAGACAGTTTTATATGGAAGAAAATGCTGAAAAGGCCACTTTAATATGGTCGCACGTGAAAAGGGGAGAGCTTTTCATACCGCACGGTAATGAGGGTCAGCGGGATATTACACTTCACCATATGGCTAATTTGCACAGCAGGTCAGACGCTCTAGTTTGCTTGTTGGGTTTTTTTTTTTTTCTTTTAAAGGCGGCCCTATAGATTAAGCGGCGCTAAAACGAAACACAGCGAAAAGCAAAAAAAAAAGGGAAAAAGAAAAAAAAAAGGAAAAAAGAGGAAAAAAGTAAAAAAGAAAAAAGAATAAAAGAAAAGCAAAAAAAAAAGAAAAAGGGAAAAGAAAAGAAAAAAGGGAAAAGAAAAGAAAAAAGGGAAAAGAAAAGAAAAAAGGGAAAAGAAAAGAAAAAAGGGAAAAGAAAAGAAAAAAGGGAAAAGAAAAGAAAAAAGGGAAAAGAAAAGAAAAAAGGGAAAAGAAAAGAAAAAAGGGAAAAGAAAAGAAAAAAGGGAAAAGAAAAGAAAAAAGGGAAAAGAAAAGAAAAAAGGGAAAAGAAAAGAAAAAAGGGAAAAGAAAAGAAAAAAGGGAAAAGAAAAGAAAAAAGGGAAAAGAAAAGAAAAAAGGGAAAAGAAAAGAAAAAAGGGAAAAGAAAAGAAAAAAGGGAAAAGAAAAGAAAAAAGGGAAAAGAAAAGAAAAAAGGGAAAAGAAAAAAGAAAAAAGAATAAAAGAAAAGCAAAAAAAAAAGAAAAAAAAAATAAAAAAGGAAAAATAAAAAAGAAGAAAAAATAAAAAAGAAGAAAGAATAAAAGAAGGAAAAAATAAGAAAAAAAGAAAGATAAAAGAAAAAAAAAAGAAAAAAAGAAAGAAACGTGAGGAGGAGATGCCCTCTAATGTTCGAGTCTGGCAGCACATGCAGCGGTTAAGAAAGAAAATGAAATTAAATAATGCCATCCCATGCTGAGCTGGGCAGGGGCGTTTCGGGGAACCCCCGTCCCGCTCCGGCATCGCCCCGCGATGGGG
>NW_009704360.1:8421-11409 GCF_000703405.1 Apaloderma vittatum
CGGCGTGAACCCGTGTTTGTCTTGGCGTGTCCTCGGCGCCGAGGCCCAGGCGTGACCCGTGGGGACGTTTCCCGTCCAGCGGCCCCAGCGAACCTCCCAGCAGATCTGGTGGGGAAAGATTAGGGAACCGCGGGGCTGGCGAGGCTGCACAGGGTAAACACGCTGATTAACGAGCCTGGCTTTTGTAATCGCCTCCCGCCCTCCCCGCTGCAGAGTGTTAATTTATTAAATACCTTCACAAAGAGCCTTTATGAGTGGCCTTAGCTGGGCTGGCTCCTTTCAGAGCGCTACATCTAGTAAAGCTTTCAGTGACTACTGCTTTTCGCAACCTCTGTGACCCGGGATGACAAACGGCGGGGCCGCCTTAGCGAAAAAGAGGAGTTTCCACCCCAAAAACGAGCCCGGCAGCTCGCGGGGACGCAACGGGAAATCCGGAGATGAGCATCACCTCGCTCCGTCCGGACCACAAACTAACGTCTTCCCACGCTGGCCCCTTTTAAAAGTTTTCCCAATAGGAGAAAATCATCATTTTGGTGCAATTTTTATGGGAACAAACCACTCTCTTCTCAGTTTAAGCCCAAAACAGAAATGGGAATTCCTCAAGTTCTAAATCGCGGCTGGATGGGGTGTCGAGCCACCTTGTCTAGACCGTGCTTTTGCCAAGAAAGGTTGGACCAGATGATCCATGAGGTGCCATCCAACCTGGTATTTTGTAATTCTGTGAGATAGAGAACCAGCTCCTGGTGCTTGCTAGCTCCCCACCTCACACTCCCATGGCTAGCTGGTGTTGCAGAGGAAAGAAAAAACCTGCATTTTCCCCATTCTCTCCAAGAGATCAACACGAAAGCAACTGCAGGAAGGTAGGGATGAGAGGCAGAAAGTGAAATAACTCTGCTTTGGTCACGGTCAGGGGTTCCCACCTTCTTATAGCTGGAAGCCATCAGAGACAGAAATCTGCCACTGGCAATGGGACGGAAAATTGAAAAAATGAAGACTAAAAGGGAAAAGAAGAATCATAGAATCACAGAATCATAGAATCAACAAGGTTGGAAAGGACCTTCAAGATGATCAAGTCCAACCTAGAGCCCTATACCATCCTAACACCAAACCATCTCCTCAAGTGCCCCATCCAGCCGTTTTTAAACAAATCCAGGGATGGTGACTCCACCACCTCCTTAAACTCCACCACCTCCTTGAAGAAAAGCCCAGAGCAATTGAAATTGCCGGCAAAAACCTGCCTCTTCACATCTCCACTTCTCCCGTCTCGGGAACACAGATGAGCCATGCCTGGTGCTCAAGATCCTGACCAGGAGCTCAGATGTTTCACCTCAGACGCTGGAATCAGGAGTGCTGTATAGCTCTGCAAGCCCTCGTTGAAAATAAATAAGTAGGTATTTCTCATTTCTAACCCTTGTAATTGCAGGAAGAAAGCACGAACATGAGAAGAAAGCGGCCTCCAGTTGCTCAGTCTGAGAAAGAAAGACTTTCTCAAACGCCACAAGTTTTTTCGCCTCGTTCACGGTTTGCCTCCGATCAGGAAAAATCAGCAATTGCCAGGTTGCAAAAAGCAGTGGCCTCTGCTCTAGGAGGCATCTAGAAGTATTTAAACCTCACTCAAATAAACAGAATAAAAAAAAGTGAATTGAAAATGTAACGTCTCTCAAACCCTTGGCAAGACCAGAGCCGTGATGTCTTACATGTCATCCTGAGAGCCGTCAGGAGAAGCCCCGTGTCCTGCCCGCGCAGGGCTCAGGCAGGTGTTAGAGATAACTAAAACCCCATGAATTTAACCAGCAGGAACAACCAGCTTTCCTAAAACACGCGTGCAGATGCGACGTGGCAGCGGCAGGGCCCGGGCACAGCGCCCGGCCGCCAACGCCAGCGCCGGTGTTGCTGAAAAATAACACCAGAACAGGGTGAACACGTAATCCAGCTCTACAAGCCCAGTTCCTCAGCCTCCAGCAGCTCTCCGAGCAGGGACGCCCTGAGCTACAAGCCGGCTCTTATTCTTTAATAGCCCTTGATGGATTTTTTTCTCCATAAATTTGCCCAACGGCTTCCCGTGTCCACGTAAACTCCTAGCGTGCCTAAGTCAAAGTTTCAGAGAAAACAGAGGTTAGAGATCCGAACAGACTGAAAGTCTTTAAAAAACACGGTACCGCAGCCAACCGTATCCTGGGCGGCATCAAGAAAAACGCGGCCAGCGGGGTGAGGGAGGCAATTCTGCTCCTCTGCTCTGGTGAGACCCCACCTGGAGTGCTGGGTCCAGCTCTGGGGTCCTCAGCACAAGAAGGACGGGGACCTGTTGGAATGGGTCCAGAGGAGGCCACAAAAATGATCAAAGGGCACCTCTGCTATGAGGACAGGCTGAGAGAGTTGGTGTTGTTCAGTCTGGAGAAGAGAAGGCTCCAGGGAGACCGGCCTCACCGGGCTTAAAGAGGACACAGGAGAGATGGGGAGGGACTCTTGGGCAGGGAGTGCAGGGATAGGACAAAGGGGAATGGTTTCAAACTGAAAGAGAATAGACTTAGATTAGACATCAGGAAGAAAATCTTCACTACAAGGATGGTGAGACCCTGGCCCAGGTTGCCCAGAGCAGCTGTGGCAGCCCCTCCCTGGCAGTGCCCAAGGCCAGGTTGGACGGGGCTTGGAGCAGCCTGGGCTGGTGGGAGGGGGCCCTGCCCAGGGCAGGGAAGGTGGGACTAGATGCTCTTTAAGTTCTCTTCCATCCCAAACCATTCAAGAACGATCAGAGGGCTGGAGCACCTCTCCTGTGCAGACAGACTGAGAGAGTTGGGGCTGTTCAGTCTGCAGAAAAGAAGGCTCCGAGGAGACCTTATTGTGGCTTCCAGTATCTCAAGGGGGCTACAAGAAAGCTGGGGAGGGGCTTGTTAGGATGTTGGGCAGTGACAGGACTAGAGGGAATGGATTGAAGCTGGAGATGGGTCGGTTCAGGTTGGACGTGAGGAAGAAGTTCTTCCCCATGAG
>NW_009704360.1:11476-20762 GCF_000703405.1 Apaloderma vittatum
GGGGCTCTGGGCAGCCTGATCTAGTGGGGGATGTCCCTGCCCATGGCAGGGGGTTGGAACGAGATGAGCTTTAAGGCCCCTTCCAACCCTGACAATTCCATGATTCTATGATTCCACGATTCTACAGTGACAAAACCGGTGCTTTTACAATTTCATATTCTCCCGTAGGAATATCCAGCTTGCACGGCCAAGCTGGGAGAAGTGACTCACACTGTGTGGCTCAAAGGAGCTAAAAGCCATCAGAAACCTCCAACCAAGCCCCAAATCCAGGGGCTGTCGTGGCAGCACAGGGGATCAGCACCCCCGAAGCCTCCCCCACGCCGTGGCTAACCACGGAGAACTGGGGCTCAGGTGCTCTTACCTTCAAAGTGCTCGACGGACGGAGCACACAGAAAACATCTCCTAAAACGACGGGACAAAGGTGGCATCAACAACTCAGCTTTATCTGCACAACGGATCTCCCTGTCTCACCAATAAAAGTTTCTTTCCGCAGCCAGTGGAGCCTTCGCAGGGGTCTGTCAGGCTGCAAAATGCAGTTCTGGAAGGAATTACACCCACCCAAAAGCTCCCAAACGCCCGCAGTTGAGGAAGGATCGGATGAAGAACCGACGCTCGATGCTCAAACCGATGCTCACGATGGAGAGAATAAGTATCTCTGCACCAAACACATGGAGTCTTTGCCGTAAACCAATTTTAAAGCAAAATCACAAGCAGCACACCAGGTTTCGAGCACATTCGTGTCAAGAACTTGCCTTCGACAATTCGTTTCACGTTTCCCATGGCATCACGGGTTTAGGGAGCTCTGCAAGGGCAGAAGGGACAGCATCTCCTCATTCAAGTTTATTCCCGTTAAGATTTTAACCCCTGCGCAAGCTAAGGATGGCCTTCCAGGAGAAAAGGCATTTTCCTGGGTACATTCACTGCTTGTCTTGAAAGCAGAGAAGACAGCAGCCAGGGGAGAGGACGGGGAGATGAAGCCCTGCCTCTCTTCCCAGGCTTGATCGAAGTTTCAAATTAGGAACTTGAGATCTCAAATAGAGCAAAGAGCTTCGGTTTCCCAAGATGAAGCAGTTTGTAGGGTGGCAAATCTCCAAGGAAATGGAGAAACACTGCTGAGGGGTCAGATGGAAACGCTCCTCATCCTTAGAGGTGCAAGAGGTGGACTCTGCTGCCCAGAACCCACCTGGATCCAACATCCCTTTTACATAAAATCCTAAAATGCACCTCCCAGCTGGCCACGGGCACTCCAGCCCCACACCGTTACCATCTGCTTGGCCGGGTCACTCGGCACCCGGGCTGAGCTCCAGCAGGTTGCAGGTGAAGGCATCTCAGCTGCAAGGGAAGCATCTGTAAAAGCAAGAACAGAAGCTGCCCAAGCGAAAAACGGGGATTTGAGGGCAACGTGGGGATTTTTCAAGGTGAAGCAAGTTCTCCTAACGCGACAGCCAAGCAGCCACGGTAAATCTTCCAAGTAATCCAAGATGCGAACTCCACTTCAATCACATTTTAATAGGTTTAAATGTTAACCAGAAATGTGTTTTCTTTTCCATTTAATAGTGGTAGAAAAATTTAGTGGATTTGCTACTGCTCAGTCATCGGTTTAGAGCTGCTGGGTTCATTTAACAAGAGCAAGGGAGCGCGAGGTTTTCCAGTCCCTGCTACCCAAGTAACATTCGCTTTGTTATTCCACACAGCCAGGAGTGGGTACCACAGCTTTTCCTTAAATTAGACCCAGCACAAGGCTGCTTTCCCAGCCTGACACGCAATTTAACGTCGCATCATCCTATTTAAAGAGAGAATTGGTTCATTTGTATAAACGCTGGACCCGCGGCCAACTTTTTAAAACGCAATTTTTGTATTTCTCAAATCAATTCTCGCTATGCAAAAAGAGATATTGTTCATCCGGAAAGAACATAAAGACTCAAATATTTCGGAATATTTCCCCTGGGGAGCTTTTCTGATCTTAAAAATTGTACTTTTTAATAGCTAGGAAGAAGAAGTACTCCAAATCCGGAGTTGCTGTGCTCTGACAAATGAAGTGAAGCACAGAGCACACTGAGCTGTAAAAGGCGAGAAGGACATTAAACTTTTCTGAGATGACAGGTCGAGCTTTCACAGTTCCTTGGAGCTAACGTCGCTCTGAAGGAGGAGAAAGCGACGTGCACAATTTAAGATTTGTTGGAAAGTCTAATCTTTTCCCCTGATTAATAGCCACACGTTTATCTCTGAGTGGTAGCAGCGCAACACAAGATCCAAAGCACGTTCCGAACCCCGAAGAGCGACACCGATAAGAAGTCAAACACGAACCATTTTTTTTCCCCCTATTTTTAATAGTTTTGGTTTTGTTTTCAGATGACAAAACACATCAAGCAACAGTGTACGTTTCTCAAAGTTATGCCAATGACCAGGCCTGCGCACAAATCCAGCCCTTCGGTTGTCCCGGCGTCTAATGGAATATTTCCTCTAACTGCTCCAAGGACAGACACACAAGAGACCTTCTCCTGCCATGAAATGTCTTTTCTGTATCAACCCCCGTTCTGAATTTAGGCTTCCCAGCCATCTGCAGACATTTCCTGAGCAACTGAGCCACCTGCCCACACACCCATCAACCCAACCTTCCGCCCAACGTCCCCACGGACACAAGTTGGTCCATAAAACACCTTGAGTTGGGGACGACGAGTTTCTTAATTTTGGGTAATGGGGTTTTCGGTAAGACTGAACGACAGCGCGACACGCCACGAGGCGCAGAAAGAAAAGCTTGTCCAAGTCGACGTTACCCAGAATTAGTCCCTCATACCCCATGAGCCAACAGCAAAGGGACGCTGACTTCAAAACGAATATCCTAAAAAGGATTAAACACTCCCTGGGCACTTCGCAGCCTCTATATCGCTCACAAAACCAGAGTCACGTCCCATCCACTTGGCCATGTTACTTCTCAACCTTAGAAATCTGAAAATGCACCCGAAATATAAGACATTTGGATGTTTCAGATGAAGGGCAGCCACCTCGCAGAGCAATTCCACCAAGACACCATCACTCAGCTCCGAAGCAGAGAGCACGAGACCCAGCAAACATCAGACTCGTATGGGGACACACGGTACGTTCACCTCAGCTCCACCTGGCCCCTGTGTCTGCAGCTTGAATGATACTTCCCTCACTCCACAGACAGAATCTGTAGGTGAATATTTTCTAGGGGAAAGCACAGATAATAACTCACAAGCGACACAAGGCTAAGACACACTGATATTAAGGAGCTCCCCTCGAATATCAGCGCCCTCCAAATAAACCTTTACTCCACGGCGCAGGATACAACGTGTACGTAGGGAAGCATTTCGGAGAACCCCGAGTGAGCTCGTATTTTAACAGCTAGGGAGGAAAATTCACCCATTTTGCACTGAGCCTTTCCTTCTGTGCAATCCCTTCTCCGACGGAGCCGAGCTCGGCTGACAGACTCCGGGCTGGAGGGAGGCAATCGCCAAGCCCCGCACCGGGTAACGCTCTGAAGAAATCACTGCACGCTCAAACAATGGGATATTTGTCAAAGTACAGCCTGATCACCAGCAATCATCTGTTTTTCATAACTACATTTGACCTAAACTGAATTGACTGAACAAGTAGCCTGTGTTTCTCATTCTGGAAAATACGGCGGCGCAGCTCCCTCTCCAACCCCCTCCCCTCCTGCTTCTCCTTTTTAAGTCATACTCTTGAAAAGTTACAAAGCGATGATGTAGACAGATATTTCCTCATTATAAACAGCGGGGGCTAAACATTTTCAGGTTGCATTTTTTGGGCGATCTCCTCTCGTTCCAGGTGACCTGCGAGGTTAAGCGCGCGGGGCCGTGCCTTTCTCCTCCGCCTGCTTTCAGTCCCCCCTTCCCCTGCAAAGAAAAGCACTTTCCGGCGTAAAAACGAGCAGAGATGGGTTCTAACCACGTGCTCTTTTCATGATATATTTAAAATTCATTAAAACTTTATAAATGAATGAGCTGCCAGGGAAAAAAAAAAAAAATATATATATATATTCAGGGCAAGCCTACAGGGTTTTCCATGTGAGGCCACCGTGCATAAAACCTCTGGGAGGCAACGGTTCTGCTCGTAGAAGAAAGCTCGCTCCCTGGTCTCGAGGAAGGAAGGAAACGGTGGAAATCGGTCACAAGCTTTGTGAGGAAGGATGCATCCCCAACAGCTAATCAGCTCTTGTCAGGGCTCCCATCAATTAAATGGAGAAAAAAAAAACAACCCACACCACTAAAAAACAAACTTCAATTTAAGAAAAGTGTAGAATGAGTCCTTGAGGAAGATGAAGGACAGGTCTGGAGGGAGGGAAAGGAGCCAAGGGAAGGGGAAGGTGGAATAAAAGGAGGTAAAATGTGCCGAGAAGAATGCAACAAATCTCGTATTTTGTTTTTTTAAAGCCTGCTTAGTTTTAAGCTGCGTGTCTCCTTCCAGAGAGCTGATAATCACCGACAGACAGGGTCTGCATTACTTGCAGAGACACACGTGGGGAAAAAAAAGCCCTAAATGGGATGTTTCCACGAGGAGACACTCCTGTACCACGATTCAGTTCAGAGCTCTTTGCCTGCCCCCGTCCCCACATCCCAGTGCGCACTCGGGACGGAGCGGAAAAGCGCCCGTTGCCCCCACACAGCACGTGAGCAGAAAAACGCAGCTCGCTCCTAAGATATTGCTATAAAATGTTTGGGTTGCAAAACTACATTTGCATATTCGAGGGTTTGATGCTCTTCAGAACGTGGGGGAAACTCGGAGAAATCAAACCAGAGATAACAAACAGACTCTCCCGTTGCAAGCGCTGCCCAGGAGCAGCTCCTCCAGGATTAGCTGCACCCTCTCTGCTGGGAGAGAAGTGGTGTCCCAGCAGCCCGTTTCCATGTTTGACAGGCAGGGTTGGGGTTTTTTTGTCTCTTTTAAGGCGCTGACCCACACAAAGCAAATTCAAACAGGCACGTGGGATGGTGTAAAGTCTCCTCCCAAGCAGACGCAGACCAGCGTGACCTCTGGTTTGACCAGCTCTCAACTCTGCCCACCTAAACCGACACAGATGCAATAATTATGGGTTTATAGAAGATGGTTAAGTCAAAAAGCCAAAAAGCCCAGGCAGTGAAAGAGTTGTGTGACACAGAGACAGCAGCTCAAGCCCCAGCGCTTGGCGCACTTGCGCACAAGAGTTCTCGCTCCTCCCACCCATCACCACGGAGCTCTGTTGGGTGAAAACTACCTCGGATTCCTCTACCCCCTCAAAAGGCAGATGATAAAACTGGAAGGAGCAACCGACAGGGCAGAGGGTCGTGCTGCCAGTCAGAGTGACCAGGGTGGGCTGGAGAAACCTCATGAAGGTCAACACATGTCATGTCCTGCCCCTAGGAAAGAACAGCCCCAGGCACCAGTACACGTTGTGGGTGACCAGTTTGGCAGGAAAGGACAGGGAAGGTTCAGCTTGGATATTGGGAAGAATTTCTTTACTGAGAGGGTTGTCAGTCATTGGGGAGGGGACTGAGTCACATCCCTGGAGGGGTTTAAGAGACGGGTGGATGTTGCATTGGGGAACATCATTTAGTGGGTTGATAGGGCTGGGACAAAGGCTGGACTTGATGATCTTCAAGGTCTCCTTAGCTGAAACTATTCTATGATTCTACGACTCTACGATTCTATGACCTGGGAGCTCGGCTGGAGACCAAGCTGACCACGAGCCAGCAACATGCCTTGGCAGCAAAGGGGCTGTGGTCAGCAAAGCCTCAGCAGCAGGTTGAGGGAGGTGACCCTTCCCTTCGGCTCAGCACTGGTGAGACACAGCTGGGTCCACATCTGGGCTCCCCAGCACAACAGAGACAAGACAACGTCGGAGCAAGGACAGCAAAGGGCCACAAAGGTCTCAAGGGATGGGAGCACGGGATGTACTGCAAGAGACCTGGGACTGCTCAGTCCAGAGAATCATAGAATCATAGAATCTTAGAACCATGAAGGTTGGAAAGGACCTTTAAGATCAAGTCCAACCTACAGCCCTACACCACCGTGACACTAAGCCATCACTCAAGTGCCCCATCCAACCATTTTTTAAACACGTCCAGGGATGGTAACTCCACCACCTCCCTCAGTAACCCATTCCAATGCTTCACCACCCTTTTGGTGAAGAAGTTCTTCCCAATATCCAATCTAAACTTCGCCTGGTGCGACTTGAACTCGTTCCCTCTTGTCCTATCGCTATTCAGAGAAGGCTCAGAGGGACGTTCCCAACACGCACAAGCACCCAGTGGGGGAAGTAAGATAGAGCTGAGACTCTTCGCAGAGGTGCCTGGTGATGGGACAAACTGAAATACAGGAATTTCCATGGAAAGCAGGAAAAAAGCCTTTTACTGGGGGTGATCAAACAGTGGAACAGGCTGCCCAGAGAAGCCATCCCAACCGGACACCGTCCTGAGGAATCCCACCCTGGCTGATCCTGCTGCTTCTCCAGGGAGCCGGCAAAGGCCATCTCCAGAGAACCCCCCAACCTTTGTGGGTGATGCTGTGAAGATGGACACAACAGGAGCTTCCCTACGGAGCAATAACAGGTTTATGTGTGGGCGCCTGCAGGAGTCGATGTGCACCCATTTAGCTACAGGGTTGACCCACAAAAACATCACGAGGCTTCCTACCCAGCAGCAGCTGCAGAAAATGCGCTCTGTGGCATTATTAATAAAATAAAGAGTTTGCTACGTAGTCCCGTGCACGTCATTGGGTTAATATTTGAAACAATTAGGAGAAGGAACAGGCACAACACTTGAGACGCTGCTATTCCTTACAGTTTTCCATCCTGAAGGATGCCAAGGCATTTCAACACCTTACATGATCCGTGGTTGGGCCAAGGCAAGCTGGAGGTAGCAAAGCCAGAAAAGAAGATTTAAAGGCAAGAGACACATCCCTGCCCCCCTAACAGCTCTCAAGGGTTGCTCAGTGCCTGCGAGTAGATGATTAAGACTCCGCAGAGCGAGGAAACTGGAAGATCGTAAGTCACCCAGACCTTCAGGTACCAGATGAAAGAGGGGAGACACCTCTCTCGGAAGCCAAACCGCTCGCTCCGAGGGATTGAGGAGAGCAGAGCCAAGGAAAACCTCTCCGGGGGCAACGCTCACCTTCCGAGAACATCACACACATCCCTGCTTTTGCATACAGCAACCACCGAGCCCCCAAATCGGAGCTTTGCCATCACCCCGCATAAAATACGACCCAAGCAGATCTCCCAGACGAAGTTATTTTTTTGCGGTCAGCATCGCTCCTCGTCTTCCCACCGGGAGCCCACGGCCGCTCCCGCGCCGCGCTCCTGGCACGCGAGGGCAGCGTTTTGTTCATTGTCCAGCGACCGCGTCTCGTTTCCACGTTTTCCTGAACAAAGGACTGGAACAGGGGGGGGTTATATGCGTCACGAGCCCGTCCTGGACACCACTCGCCCTTTTCCTGCGCAAATATTTGTAAACAGATTGAGAATTAATGTCCAGCCGACTCGAGACCCTTCATAAAAATTAAAAATAAAAGGGGGTTTATTGAAAACAGGATGGCAATCATTTCCCAGATACGGTGCATATAGGCATTGAGGAGGAGAAATAATATACAGAGCAGGAAAAGAGCGACCGCAGCTGTGCACCAACGCATAAAACAGGGTGCCTTACTATTTTACAGCCCCCTCCTCCCCCACAAACAGACACTTCTCTTCAAAACAAAAAAAACCCCAACAAATAAAAGAAATTATGAAGTTTCTGGTCAGCACATGATAATTCCCTCGGGGTTAATTTATGCACAAAATAACACGCATAATTGCGCAGCCCTCACGCAGAAGGATCGTCCTAAGGCCTCTTTTTCCAGCAATCTTGGAGACCCCGTGTCTTAAATCTACTAATTTGAAGCCCAGGGTGACCGAAATACCCGACAGCACAAGGTTAAGACAAGGACACGTATTCTCACAACTTTGCTTCCACGCTTCTTTATTATTTCTGCTTTTCAGCGATTTCAACGCACAGAGTCCGAAGGCGACTCTGCCTACAGGCAGGACTCGTCACTTCTAAGAAGGGTTCCTGGGACACTGCTCTCTCCTCTAATTTTGGGGAGAGTCAATAAAATCTGGAACTGATTCACTACGATCAAATTTGGGCTTCGTTTTAGGTTTGTAGCACCTTTCATGAACTTGGCACTGAGAGCAAAAATAAGCCCTAAATTCTAAATATCAGCGTCAGCGCAGTCACTGGTGATCCAGCTGCGATAAGAAAGGTTTCTGAAGTGTTGTGCAAAAGAGCAGCTGTAATGCACTACTCACTGAAGCAAAGTAATGAAGCGAGCTGGAGCACAGGACACCTGAGGAAAAGTGAGGAAGAAGAACAGTGAGGAAGGCTATCTGATGTAGGATTACAGGGGGGAGTGAGCCAGGCTCCTCTTGGAAACGCACAGCTAAAGGAGAGGCAAGAGACAAAAGGCAAAAAGAGAAATTCAATTTAAGAGGAAAAAAAATCCAGTAAGAGCGGTCAAAGCCTGGAACAGGGACTCAGGGAAGCTGGGCTGTCTCCCCTCTTGGAGATCCTCAAAATTCAGCTGGATGTGGCTCTGCGACCCCTGCTATCAATTCCGATTTAGCTCCACAAGTCCTCCAGGAGGCTCTTCCCATCTAAATTATTACAAGGCTACAACCAGAGGATGAGAAAAGAGTGGGAACGCTCGTTAGAGACTTCCCTTCCTGTTAAACCCAGTTTTACCTTCGAAAACTCAATGCTCTTCACGGAAATTCTTCGCAAACCAGCACACTTCCGTCTCTATCGCTTGTTATTTTTGAGATATCACTGCTTCTGGACTCCACCACAAAGTTCTCTGGGGTAGCTGAGGCATTTTCCAAACATTCCCGGGACCCTCCCGAGCCCCAAGGCCCGGAAACAGAGCAAATCTTGGGAAGAGCCTTCCCACGCTTTGCCCACCACAGATGGTGGTGCTGGTGGCGAAGCTCCTTCAGCTGGTCAGCAGGCCGCACCGCTCGAGGGGAACATCTCACGACGAAGTTTTTCCCAATCTTAGAGCTCCCTAGAACCAAAGAGCCCATAGGATTTAGAATACTACAAAAAAGACACGCTGCCAGCAAGCGGAACAAGGTAAATGTTGCAATAAAGGCGGAAAAGATGATCTGAGGAACATTCGACGCTGCTTTGGTCCCTGGGGAAGTCGTGAGTTGAGTCCTGCTGGATTTCCAGGGATACAGAGAAGGGGACAACCAGCAGAGATTTAATATCACAGAATCACAGAATGTCAGGGG
>NW_009704361.1:0-12934 GCF_000703405.1 Apaloderma vittatum
ATTTGTTCTCTTAATAAATATAATTAATTTTGCCAAAATTGAGTCTGTTTTGCCCGGGATGGAAAATGAAAGTGATCTCCCTGTCCTTATCTCAAACCTTGAGCCCCTTGACATATTTTCTCCTCCGGTATAGTGGAGAAGGGGGAGTGAGAGAGCGGCTATGTGGGCACCTGGCTGCAGACCAGGGTTAACTCGCGACATATGTAAAGCATGAGTGTCAGGAGGATGGAGCCAGGCTCTTCTCAGTGATGTCCAGTGACTGGACAAGGGACAATGGGTGCAAGCTGGAGCATAGGAGGTTCCATAAAAGCATTAAGAACCACTTTCTCACTATGAGGGTGACAGAGCACTGGAACAGGCTGCCAGAGAGGTTTTCGAGTCTCCTTCTCTGGAGACATTCAAAACTCTCTTGGATGCGTTCCTGTTTTCCCACTCTAGGTGATCCTGCTCTGACAGTGGGCTTGGAGTAAATGATCTTTCAAGGTGCCTTGCAACCCCTAACATTCCATGATTCTGTGATTCTGTGAATCACTCCCTTGCCTCTCCGTCTTTCAGTTAATATTGGTGAAGGAGGTCAAGAATGAAACTACTGGTACTGCTACAAGCCCAGTGCAGCTAAGTCATATACCACATGACACAGGCTAAAAATTACTGCCTTGCATTACATATCCAATCTAGGTCCCTCAGAAATTATCATGGAGGCCAGAAAAGCAATTCTTTCCTCAAAATCCAGTGAGGAGGCATTTAAGATAATCTGTCCTCAACAGATGAACCCCAGAAAGAACAGATTTACCTGCTGCTCCACAGAACGCCAAGGGAAACATAGGGGTGCACATACCAGCACAGGGCAGCAGAGAGATAAAGAGCAGATATTTTTGGGTGGAGATAAGTCTGAAGACGCTGATCTTCCTCTAGAAACTGCAGACAAACTTACAATAACAGGTTTAGTCTAAAAGGTCTGATTTTGGGATGGTTGGTGGTGCACAAGTACTCTCCCACCAAATGAACACCATTGAATTACTGGTATCAGAGAGGCCACATAGTTTTAAAGTTGTTCATTTTTTCCTTTCACTACGTGAAAGAACATGATGTGAAGGGCTCTGGCATGAGGCAGCTGGACCAGCTGTGCTCTGCAGAGGCTAATGTTCTCCAGGGCCAGTTGCCTGGAAAACAGACACTGCAGGAAGCCAATAACCATCAGGTTCCTTGCCTCTGAACAGTTACTGAACACGAAAAATGAAACTGAAATCTTGTTCCTTTTGGTTAGATGAATTTCCTGATAGGTGTCAGGAAACGTCTGAAATGTAAAGTAAACTGTTGTCCTTTCTTTTCTTAGAGTTTTTTTAACAGATTGTAGGAGATAAGGATATTTAAATATTTTTATAATTACTTTATTTTCTTTCTTTCAGTACCCACTGGTTTTCACATAGAAACAGGACCAAAAATTCATTCAGACAAGTCTTTCTGTTCTTTACATGCCACCTGAAATACACTAAATTGTGCAAAGTAGCTCATGTTTAATTCCATATCTAACTGAATTGTGTCAAGTGTTGGGTCATGCATGCCAGTCTATTAAATGTAGTGGTTTGTTTCTTCCTAAATTAAGGCAGTCTGGGAAGATTGACCACAAGAAAAGTATACTGATTCTCATGACCCATTGTAGGGGGAAATCCATCTAACCTATGTTTCTGGATTCACCTAATGAGTTCTAAAATTGCAAACACCCATTAAGTCAAGAGGGGAAGAAGGAACACTGAAAATGAAAACTGCTAGTTAAAAATAGCAACTGCCTCAATCAGCAGCTATTTGTTTGATGGGAAAAATAGATGGAGCAAAAGTCAAAAGGAGAAATTTTCCAAGGGTAAAGTATAGTTTCTCACTAAGTTTTTACTGTAAGAAAATGAAGATTTGGCACATACACCCAAATTGTGCCTATAGAGGTCTTGCTCAGAATGAACACGACACAGGCCAAGAGGAGAGAGAAGCGTAGAGATGGCATGAGCCATGGCACTCAGTCACACACGGTGTCGAACTGTTTCAGTCTCTTTTAAAACTCATTGCTTTGTCCTAGTCCTAGGAGGCTGAAGTAGCTGCTGAAAGGTCTAACTAATCTGTTTTGGGGGCAGAGACCTTGAGAAGGGTGGTGACTCCTTCTCTGTTTATTGAAAAGATGGCAAAGAATAATACACAGTACTAGGATTACAGCCAGGTGCCTTGTGATGAGATTCTTAGCAGCCTCTAACAGATGTAGGCTACAAAGAATATGAATATTCCCTGTACCTTTCTGTGCTTTGGTGGCTTTCTTTCTAGTAGCTGAAAGAGAAATAAAGATGCAGAAGGACTATTGTTTAATTTCTACAGCTCTGTTCTACACAGAAGTGATACTTCCATCAAATTCCAAGATTATTTTCTGAATCTAGAGAAAATCTATCTTGGTTTTACTATTAAAACACATACCACAAAAATACATACAAATAAACCCATATATAAAAACAAAATTAATTGTCAGAACATTATTTTATTCTACAAAATTTTATTCTGTAGTCTTCCTTCTTAATCATAAGAGACTGTGTTCTGCTTTTACAACTGTCTGTCAGGACTGTAGCTTGCAGTTCTACATTTAAATTTTAATATCTTAAAATTATATCATCTTTTTGCTGTTGAATCTTTCCTAACTTTAGATTAATCTATCTAATCAAAAAGAACAGTTTTAATAAGTTTTAATAATGCTGGAATGTCTATGTAGCTTTATTAATAGTATATGGAAATTATTTTGAAATTCCCTGGGCATAAAAGTAAAATTAGGAAGTACAAACTAGAGGTTAAAAAAATGTTCGAACTTCCCATATTAGAAGGGTGATTTGTTCCCTTTTAGAACAAATGATTCTTCAAATATGAATGTTTTCCTATTAGTTGAACCACTTGAAAAATACGTGGAATTAAAGAAAAAGATAACATATTGATTTTCTTGCTGAGTGGTCTTCTGAAGGAAAAAATGTTATGATAACCCACCATTGACCAAAACACATACTTTTAGTGCAAAAAAATAGAAATATAAAAAGTCAAATCCAGTCTTTCACGACATATAGGAAAGGAAGGTCTCTTTGACCTGGTCAAATACCTTCTTGATATCTAAGAGGCAGATCAGTGATGTTAACTGCATCAAGGTGGACAAGTGGATTTCATTACAGTTTTCTTTCATCATTGTTAGAAAAGTTTCACCCTTTAATAAAAACACTGTGATCTCATTTTATTATTTCCAGGAGCTGCTCCTTTTCTAGTGGCCAAATTTAGGGGCAGAATTTGAAATCTGCTTTTAAGTGAAGGATTTGGCTAGCACATCTAGCTGCACAAAATATTTGTAGTGTTGCTGTATGTCCTGGGCTGTCTGGCTGCTCTCTAGAAAATATTCTCATTATTTGACTGTTTTATCTTCGCCTACAGATGCTGAGTGGTGGAACATTATTACATTCTGAAGAAAGGACCTTTAGGAAGTGCAATCTGTGTAACATGACTTTGAAGGCTGTTCCAGTTTTTAACCATGGAGGATATTGTTCAAAATCTAGACTCTTATTAAAAAAAAAAAAAAGAAAAGAAAAAAAAAGAAACAAGGAAAAAAGTAAAAAAGAAACTTTTAAGATTAAATGATCAATGTTTATTTTTTTTCCTGGTGACTGCTGATGGTAGATCATCCAAGTAGACCATCCATACAGATCTATTCCTTACAAGGAATACAACCACAGCTTTCTGTTGTGGTTGTTATTATTTTATTGTTGTCATCAACAAGGATTACAATCAAAGGCTCCCTAACAAACACAAGCACTAGAGAAGTTTACAGTTACTTGCATATTCTTGAATTTACTATTGTTTGGCACCAAATAGAATTGAACAAACTTTCTCTCATAGTCTAGTAATTACAGCAGTCTCTTAGAAAACAAAAAATATGGCTTAAAATCATTGCTCTACAGAAGACTTCAATGTGAGTCTCCAGGTGGGTGTTTCAAACACTGTAGCCAGCCTCATCTCCTAATTCCTTCAGTGCTGAGCATAAATAATGGGGGTTTATTGACTATTGCCAAAGGATCTGAAACCAAACAGGCACCAAACAGATTTATCTAAGTATTTATTAGACTTGTTTTAGTGGCAATAAGGTTAAAATCATAAGAATTCCCAGAGATGACCAAACTATCTGTCCTGCTTCTGGAATATTGCAGACTGCCCTAGCTGAGCAAGTGGATGGCTTAGTTCCGATGGCTTGTTGCAACATCAGAAATTTGGTATTAGTTAGTTTATAGATACAGATGTAGATATGCATATATATATAAAATTTATATATGCTTATATACACCTCAACGTGCAGGTGTATTCTGTGGCTGATCTAGATGCACGGTGTTCAAGCTCACTTTCCAGGACTACTGTAATTATGCAGCTTCAGTTCAGGGTAAGGATAAGTTCCATCCTACAAATCCTATGACAGCCTAGATATTCCTGCCCATAGCAGGGGGTTGGACAAACATCCCTTTCAATTCAAGCCATTCTGTCATTGATCCTATTATCCATTCATTATGAAGCCTGAAACGTGAGAGGCAGGGCTGAGAAAGAAAAATGGAGAAAGTTTGCATCTGATGCCAAGTTGTTAAAGCATTTGACTGCATTTGGTGCATTTTGAGTTCAAACATCTTCTTCCTTTATTGGGGTGTGATGGTGCTGCACTGTTGCCTCATGCATAGTGCCATAGTTTAATGTCAAGATATTCACTCCCAATAATCCTTTCTTGACACATGATCTCTCTCTTACCTTTCTGATCGCCAGTTCTCTCAAGTGGATTAAATCTGAGTTGCTGGTTCCTCACTAGGGAACACACTTATATTAGGAACTAGACTTTCAAAATTGGGCTGGGGACTCCGAGAGGCTTTTGTCCACAGCAACGTAGAAGTGAAATTCTCTTTGCTGACCTAGAGGAAGACTTTTAAAAGTGAAAATGTCAATTCCTTATCTACTCCAACTGAAAGTCTGCCTTTGAAATGTCCTGTTATGAAACATTTTCCATTATCAAAAAATAAAAAGACCACACAAGAAAGGTTTTATTCCTAGTAGTAGCTTTCGTATGTTTTCAGGTACTTCAGTCAGTTGGGAGCTATTTCTAGTGATCTTGTAAAATTCAATTAAATGCAATCAAGACCAGGGCAGGAGGTTCCTAAACATATTTAATCCACTGCATAGTTCTATGGGATGCCACCACTTGAGTTCTTACAGTGAGAACCATTGTCAGACTGAGAGAAGAGTTTGACAGCAAACTGATAGTTCATTGCAGCTGCAGTCTGCTTTCCCCCATGTTGATACATGTCTTTTAGTCTTCTGAAATGCTGATACATAATGCAACTCCTTTATTGTTGAATATACCAGGAATTCTACACTCATTTGGCTGAATTTCAATATTTCAGCTGGTATTTTCCACAGAGTTAGTGTTATACACACCGTACATCACAAGTGTTCTATAATTTTATGTTCTATATAGGAAATGATAGTCCTTACATGCCCATATACGAACTTACTAACCTACGTCCTTGCATGTCTTTGAGTTTTACTGCAGAAAGTATTTTGACTCTGAGTAAACAAGTCCGGGAGTTAGGATAGTGCTTGCAGTTTTAGATGCCATTACAGTCAGTTTTCCAACAGAAAATAAAGTCCCAAAAGACGATATCAGTTTCAAGGTGATATTTTTGTGCTGCTTTGATATTACTTTGTGGAATGATGATTGTTGCTAATAACAAAACAGTATTTCTTCTCAGCCTTTAGTGATTCTTCAAAAGCATCTAGGAAAAAGCCTGGGGAACACATTTGCCATTTTTAAGGCTGGTGCATAAAATCAGAACTTTTGTAGTGATAGTTCTTTCTTTTCTTACAAATTCTTATTTCCAAAACAGTTTAACGAGCACATTTTAACTCTTCAAATGCACTCACTAATCCCAGCAAATGCTTAAGTTACTCAACTAACTGGAAAGTGCCTCGTGTTTGTAATTATCTCTTCCATGACTTCAGCTCAAAGAGGGAAAAACATACGAAAAGGACATCATCTGTCATTCATCTGTCGGTGTAAACAATGTGTTTATGCACCACTGCAAGGAGCTATTAAATGTGTTAGTGTGATCTTCAGGAAATCATCTTGATAACAAAATTCTGAAACTGGGATTAAGGGACCTTCTATAGCAAAAATTTCTCCTTTGAATACTCTGTATCAATTCTGCATTCTGTAACCCACAACAAATGATGTTGCATAGGTGTTTATGTATTTGTGGTTTTTGCTCTTGACTTCCTATTATTTTATTGGGAAACAGATACCCTTTCCTAGGCCAATGGTTAACAGCCAGTTCCTCATTCAGACTACTTGGTTCTTGCCGATTTGCTGTTATCTACCACTGCTGATTTACTTTTACTTTCATGGTAAGCCTTGTGTCTTTATCTGTTATATATCGGCATTAAGATACAATCCTATAGGAATTATAGAGTTTAGTGACAGATTTAGGAGAGCGCTTAAGTCCTCACCTAACTTTAAGCTCATTAGTTCTAAGCATTCAAGCACTTAAGAGCAGACATATGTTCAAGAACTCCACTGATTCTTAGTAATAAAGCCTACAACACTTAGCAGCTGAGTTGACCCCAGGAGCTTATCTTCATCAGGACTGTGGAAAAGAGGTCTAGAACAATAGTGTCATATTCCTTTTCTGTATTCTGCCAAAGTTACCCTGGATAAGATGTGACACCTTTATTTTCCCATCCTTTAAGGAGAACTAAGATTATATATATATATAAAATGTTTACATTACTTAGTATTTGTAATTATATCAATTACACCTTTGTTTAATCCTCTGCTGTACTGAGCAGAAGCAGATTTGATTAGAAGTATATACCTCTAGGCTAAAATGAATTGTTCCTTTCTTTCATTTATTATCTATTATTTATGAAATATAGTTGTACCATACTAAAGTAAGAATTATCTGTAGATTATAAAGAATGTTTAAATTATGGATAATATGGAACTGGCGTTTTATTGTTCAAACTAGCAGCAGAAATTTGAAGTCCAGTTATCACTTAGGAATTTAGCAGCAAGGAATGGATACATCCACTTGTAAATACTTGAGGCCATTAAATACTTCAGTCAGTCTTGAGTCACATACCAAAACTTGGAACATTATCTTTACACATTACAATCAAAGTCATAGTTGAAGTTGATGTCACTTTGTTAGATAAATGACCTGAAGTTTCATTTATATTATTTATTTAATGAGATATGCTTTTTAGGAACCTAATTCAGAGAGAAGTGGATGTTTGAAATATGCCTTTCTTTTCCACGTTCATTATGATAGTTGCTGTAGATCGAATTAGAGCTCCAGTCTTAACAAAATACTTCCAGCAGCTCCTGTTGTGGTATGAACATTGAACAAAGTTACTACAGAATCATTTGCAGGGATGTTAAAAATAAAATGGTTCTGTCATGTGTGACCTTGATATTGGACAATGAAAATCTGTCAAATGTGATAGACAAAAAATATGGCTGTGTGGTTATAAAGTGTTTTTTTAACTACCTCTAAACCAGATGGTAACATTTCTTCCAGAAGGTTTGATAAGTCAACATGGATATGCCTGACAATGAAAATGCGATGTTAATAAATGTACTATATTGGTCAAAATATTATTTAGAGGAGATAGAAGCAAAGGAAATGCTATTTAAGAAAAGTCAGAAAAGTTTTGCAATTGCAGGTGAAGCTAGAACAAGACTTGACTTCAGAAAGAGAAGTAGAACATGTTTCTTGTCACAACCACAATATTGACAAAGGGAAAGGGGTACTGAGTAGAAGTCAAGGTACATATTGGGCTTGGTTTCATGTACAAAAAATCACGAGGGTACTATTGACAGCAAGAGGAAAATTAACTCCCTTTATTGTTTCAAATGTTGCTGTGTCATTCTCCCATATTGTGTACTGTGTTATTTTCTTCCTCTTTGATCTTGATTCAGCCTCTATTAAAGATAATGCAAACCAATGAAAACTAGATCAGGCCAGGGTGGATAGCAGGGTGTTATTAGCACCAAATTTCCTCCTTCATTTGCAGCTCCCATCATATACTGAAAGTTTCCTTGTTGCTTTGTAATTTGACGGCACCCATCTGTTAATTTGCTCCCCAGATGCTGTTTCAGGATGTTATTGCTGTAGCACGCAGCCTGTCATTTCAGAGATACTCAGACTTCATTTTGGCATCTAAGGAGCTGGAGAAGCCTCTGGAAGTTGTGAAGGCTCAAAACCAGAAAAGAGCCTGAGGGCAGGGAACATGGTTTATGGGTAAGCTGAAGGCGGTCAAAGGATGTGGCTTTGTGGATGGAAAAGAAGCCAGAATGAGCTCACGAGATGGTCCTTCATAAAGAGCTCTGACATAACCCAGTGCCATGGCTATGGATAGTGCTCTAGTTTTGATGCTGTTGCAAACTTGGTGCTGGTTTTGTATCAAAGGAATTGCTTAGTAAAAAAGGAAGAAGTAGCAGAGGGATTCTTTCATGAAATAATGAATAAGTTAGCCCAAAATATTTATGAAAAAACTGAGGCTTTCTGGGATCTCAGAAAGCTTAACAAAATCACTGTTTGAAACTCATATTGCAATAAAAGCATCAAATAAAATGAATCCTATGCAGAAACTGCAATAGAACTTAAAAGATGAAAAACTCACAGATGTCTAAAAAATATTGTATCAAAAGCAAGGTATCTCAATGACAGAGTAACTCTCCTAAGCCTTGGCTTAAGAAATAAACATACACTTTTTTTCCCCCTTTTTTATGTGCTAAAGCTGCCTGGCTATCTTTTAAATCTGTTTCAAATCTTCAGTTTCAGCAATAGAGCAATGCATTTTCTTTAGAGAAGACATGGCACTTAAAAACAATAAACAAAAGCAGTAAAAAATGGTCAGCATTTGTAATGTCCACCCTTGGTCTTTCACATTAATTGCATGTATGTGTTTTAGAATCAATTAAATGAAGGCATCTCTTCCTTCTAACAGAGAAAAGAATTAGGTAATATATTAAAAGTAGATAACCTTGTTTGCCTCCCACTCAACCTTTCTTCATCATTCTTAATAGCAAACATCTAGCTATTGATCAGTTCATTTTAAATGCTACTAAGGTAAATGCCATACTGCTTTGAACTGATGAAAGAATTGAACAAAGACGAGTCATAGTAAGTTGTGGCATGTTGAGGAGGTCAGACCACAAGAACTGAATACAAAAAAAGAAAAAGCCTAATATAACCTTTTCTTTTATGTGAAGTCTTATGAAAGAAAGAAAATGCATGTTATGGCAGTCAGAGAAATTTAACTCAAGGCAGATCCCTCTCATCTCCTTCGTTCTGCCTTTGTAGTAAGGACTGCAACTTCATTCGAAATCAATACATTTTCTCAGGCAACACGATTCCATCATAAATCACCATTTGCACAACATGTTTCTGCTAATAAATCTGCAGCTAGAAGGGATAAAGACGAAACTGGTTAACAATAAACTATGCTGTTAAACTATGGCAGAAACAATATAAAATACAAGGTTATTATTGACACCTGTTTCTACAATATGCTTTCTATCCATATCAACTGTTGTGGAATTAAATGTACTCTCTCCTGCAGACAGCTGCCTATAAAGTTCAAGTTGATACTCAAGACAGCAAAAATGCTGAACCCAAACTATTTGTGAATAGAGGAGGTCTAATGTATATAATTTAGCTACAAACCTGGCCAACTGCATTTCGAGCAGATTTTTCAGCAGCTTCTCATAGCAAGACAAAATTTGACACAAATACACATTTTGTGGCTTGGATGTAAACCTAAGGAACTGATTACCCAATAGACCAAAAATCTCATTTGAAACCTCAAATGCACGCTCAGTATAATCAGATAAAAAGCTAAATACACCAAACTGGGTTAGGAAAAAAAAAAAAAAGGCAGATGATAATGTAAAGTATCAGTAGTCCATGGAATCTGGAAGTTTTGAGTTTATAAATTTCTATCTGGAGCATAAGCAGTTCTTTTTAGTCTGTCTACATCAGTACAATTCCCGTAATCTCCCCCAAATTAGGAATATAAAATAAAATGGCTAAACTCTTTTTAAGAAAGAGTTTTGAAAAACACAACTGAAAAGTGTATTTCACTGGCTTTTAATGACAGCTGAACTCCAAATTGCTTGCAAGAACATGTAGAAATCTATACCATTGGACTGGATGGCTCAGAAACCCAAAAAAATGCAAGAGATAGGTACAAGTCTTTAGACTACGCTAACTTCTCTTTCTGCGTTTGAAAACCTGCCTTCTGGGCTAATTTGTCTCAAACAACTTTGCTCCATGCCTCCTCTCCAAAACAAATTCCCTCTCCAACACTTTCTTTCCTGATTATTACCACTCTCACTTTCAGAACTGTGAGCAAAACTATGCATCAACCATGTATTCCAGAGCAGAAGAAGTAACTTCAAAATAAATGGATCCATTTTTCCAACAAGTTTGTCATCTTTCAGTGCTAAAATAGTAGAGGCATTTCTTGCTTATGAGTCTTTGTTAGGAAGTTATGTTATATTTAAATCTTGAAAAAATTCTTCTGTCTTGGATGTTTCTTAAAAAAAGATCAGATTCTACCAAATTTATCCACGTAGGAGAATGATACTGCACGAGTAAACAGAATGTATTCAGTTTTCATCATTAAGACTTCTGCAGTAAACAGTGAACAGCACTTCTAGATTTATTTATCAGTATTAACATATCTATTCTGCACATTTCTGTTTTGTTCAAAGACTAAGAAAACTCTGATACTTTTGTGCCTACTGTCATCATGTCTGCCTAAAAAATCTCTGCATCAAGGAAACTCTGTGCAGCCCCTGAAAACAGTTTCTTTTTCCTTATTCAGGAACTGCATAACAGAAGTCCAATCCTGGGCCAAATATTATCCTCACTTGATAAATTTGTTAATCACTTCTCACATCTTCTTGATTCAGTGTCAATCAAAGGCAATACTACTGCTCACATACTTAGAGCTGAATTGTAGCTCTAAGCGTATGCGTAAGTGCTTTTTTGGATAGATGCCAGAGCTGCTTGGGTTCTTGCCATGTCAGGCCCCTTGTGAATATATTTTTCTCACGTGAGCCATATTTTCAAGACCAGACTTGCATCTTCCAGCACATTAACAGCTATGCAACACAGGGCACAGGTGACTTGGGGCTCTCTTGTGCTGAGCACGTTTGACTTCTTCCTGTGCATGACATTAAGATAGGACCTACAGATATTTCAAGATTCAAAGGTCAGTAAGATGAGAGAATCTGTCCTCAAGTGAATACAACTGTCTATGCTGCCGCTAAATATCCCACAGGCACGTAAGAAAATATGTTTGAGCACTTAGAGGAAGAACCTAGACTTGTAGATATTAAAATGAAATTAAAAAGTGCAAAATGTACTTTGATGATTGATTTAAAAATTGTCTGGATAACAAAATTTATTAGGCTAATATCAGGTTAAATCTTATCCCTGTACTCAGAATATCTTACTGTGTCTGCTTTGGCAGTAAATTACAAATTTACCAATTACCTCATGTTTTCTAACTTTTTTTGAAGATCTGATAGCCCTGTCTGACTTCCTGAGCAAAGAAGCAGGGATCACTTCCACAGCCTGTGTACAGTGGGACATCTCTGGATTCCTTGTGGTATACAGTTGACAGCAAGTCTGATATACCACATCTATACATGCTCCTAAGAGATATTTAGGACACAGTGGATTGATTTCGTGCCATGCCCAAACATTTAGTCCTGTCAGGTATCCCTACCTACCAGCACTGTATGTTTTGGGAATTACATCTATTGGCAATGCTGTGTAAATCTGCACAAATAATGGAAGGGAAAATTAAGTCTCCGGTTTCAAATCTAGTCCCTGTGGAACAGGGTCTTTGGGTTTCTGGCAAAATATTCTTTCATGTATCTACTTCTTTAATGCAATCTGCAAACTTCAGGATGTTTCATATAGAGAAAGCTTGGGCGATTGCCTTTGGTATTAAATCCTAGGCAGTGGGTAGCAAAAGCCATTCATTCTGTTGGTAGAAGAAAAGCCCATCTTAGTCTCCACCTGAGGCATGAATATTGTGCTCTATTGGAGGGAAAGCCCATGTGATATGAAAAATGCAGAAGAAATGGCTCCAGGATTTAAATGATTATTGAAAAAAAAAGAACCTTAACATTTTGCCAAATATTCCTCTCCTAGTATGGTCAACTTATAGTCAAAGTGGAATATTCTGTAAAATATTTAAACTGCTTTCTTTAAGTTGAAGGAATGACAGTTTACTAACAACGCATCAGTTAAGAGACAAGAATGCCGCTGTAATACCTTATGGAAATAACATCTATTTTTTTTAAAAAATCAATATTATGAAGGTAGTGGTATTTTTTACAGATAGGAAAAAAATTATGCAAATATTGACTGTAATATTCTTATAAAACGTAAAGTGTATATTCATAGAATCATAGAATTGTTTAGATTGGAAAAGACCTTTAAGGTCTTCAAGTCCAATTGTTAATGTAGCAATACTAGGTCCACCACTAAACCATGTTCCCAAGCATTTCATCCATAGGTCTTTTTGACTACACATAGGAAAACATTTATTTCAAGTCAAATTTCTTCAGTGTGCTTTGGATTTACAGAGTTTCCTGTTTATTCCACTTGCTCATGAAGAGTTAACAACGTCAGCGTATCTGGCACAAATCATAATGCTTATTCTTTATAGTAGAATAATATCATGAAGGCAAAGTGCACTGGAGGACTCTAGGGTATAGAAAAATAACACCTCACAATAATCTGGTATATTATTTATTAACAAAATTTGTATTTTAATGTCAGTGATGTAAAAATAAATAAATGAATATAAATAT